>NC_047516.1:37128838-37256338 GCF_902827115.2 Pseudochaenichthys georgianus
CATCTGTGCCTGCCACAAGATTAAGATACACCTCGGTACAAAGGCCTCCACCACAGCCATCACGATCAACCCAGCCAGCAAAGAAGTCTCGCCTAGCACACTTCCCTCCCTCCGACACAGCCACCAGCAGCACATGCACCATCACCTACACAGCAGCCAGACCCACTGTCTTGGAAGACAGACAAAGACCATGGCACTGCTCCCCCTGTCTTTACATTTAGAATGAATAGTTGGTTGAGAAAGTTCCGATATTGTCAGGGTTCGTACGGTCATTAAAAACCTGGAAAAGTCATGGAATGTAATATTTTTCCCAATGTTTTTGGAAAAGTCATGGAAATATAACTAAAGTTGCATCAAATATAATTGATATGTTATCTAATCGCCGAAATAGTAATACTATAATGATAATAAATACTGTATCGTATAATGAAATGTAAAATGGCAACTGTGGCAGTATTTCGCTGGTGAGAGATGTTTACAATCACGCCCTCTAGTCTATAGGAGCTACTATTTGATATAAAGATGCCAGGGAAGTGCAGTTTCAACAATGTATGGCTTCTAAAGAATAAGTACCAATTGTGGTTATCAAAAGACATTGACCCAAGACGTGCTAAATGCAAACTGTGTTGTAACATATTCAATATTTAGAATATGGGCGAGGCAGCGCATGCTAGCCACATGAATGAGTAATTTTTTTCGTCGTGGAAAAGTCATTTAAAATCATTGGTGAAAAAGTATGAACCCTGTATTGTAAATATTGAGATGTTAGTTTCTTATGTTAACATAAATAGTTGGTTAAAAAAAAAAGTTGTAATGCTCAATTTGTATTTGTACACATCACATGAACCTCAGTATGGAATATGAAGTCATGAATCAGTCCTGATGTAACTTTTCTGTGGTGAAAGTAGAGTGATGGAACTATTTTACTCCAAATTCTAATTTACACATTTTCATTTTAGACATGAACAACACATTTATATAGGCCTATAGTGTAATTCATATATTTCACTACTTTTGTGAACCAAAAACGTTGGTAAACCAAATCTGAAACACCAAAATAAAATGGATGACATGAGTACATCTGTGTTTTCACAAGTTTTTAAGTTTTCCAAAAATCTGATTTCTAAGCTAAGTATCTCATAAGACAGTGCTCTAAGGTGAGTGACATTGCATTTCTAGCAAGACCAGAGACTGAACATTTTGATATGTTACACCATGCCATGTTATAAGAAGTACATTTAAAAGGTGATTTAAGGAGACAAATACCCTTCACTTCAGTAAAATAAGGTAAGGCGATTTTATTTTAAAAGACAATGAAGGCAGGTTATAGATTGATTGATATATTTATTATATTGAAAGCCAAATTAATACATAGTCCCCTGAAGCTGGAATAACGTACAATTTCCAGCCTCACAATGTCAGGAACTTTTCATCTACAGATTGCTTTGGTCTGGTTTTGCTCTTCACTGATTGGTTACTGAGACTTTGAACTTAAACGGACCTCCCCGTTTATAAAACGGACCTCCCCGTTAATCCGCGCGAAACTACGCGCGAATAAACGCGAATTGTGACGCAAAGGGCGTTCCATAGAGGCTGTCTCTCTCGCGAGCGAGCGCAGAGCCACTCGCGGGCGCAGAGCCGCTCGCGGGGGTTTAATCTGCGCGCGAGGGTCATTTTATGCGCGTGTAAAAGCACATTTTCCGCTCGTGAGTAGCTTGTTTTACGCGCTAGAATATTGATCCCAAATCTGACTCCATAACATACCACGTGAAGACACGTTACGCTCGTGTTGTGTTCATGAACCTGTCCTTGGCCAGGAAAAACAGGTACTCGCTCGTTTAATTATTTTTGCGGTCTAGATTTCTTCTTCTTTTTTGAAGTGAGAAGTTGTCCGTCAGTCAGACTGACGGACTGACTCCCTCCCCCCCACCCCCAAAACGAAAACTCTTCGGTTCTCCACGAATTACACAAGTCACCCAAATCAGCGTTAAAAAAGCGGGAGGCGCCGAAAAATCCCATATTAATGTACTGATTATAGCTCCGGGTCCGTAGGCCTATAGGTCGGCGTCTGGGTCCGGATCCGGACCGCGGTCCGCCTGTTGCCGACCCCTGGGGTCTCTGCCGTAGACTTTGGCCCAATTACAATCCGGCCCTGCACTCCATTACACCCCCCTTCACATGGTCAGAGGTGGGAAGTAGCTAAGTAGATGAACTAAAATACTGTACTTAAGTACAATTTTGAGATACTTGCACTTTAATTTAGTATTTCCATGTTATAATAATAATAATACTTCTACCACACTACGATTCAGAGGTAAATGGTGTACTTTTACCAGTGGTGAACCGTCAGGGCCTTCAAGGTATTCAGAGAATACCCTGGAACACTCAGATAAAACCAAAACAAACAAAAAAATCGATTTAATTATATTAATAAAATGTTTATAAAATGTCAATACAATTAATAAATGAGAATCGTATCTGTGTTGTTGATCTGTAATATTACAGTGTTACTCTGATTTGTTTGTCTTTCTCGGTCCATGCACTACACATCTGAGTGGTTTTGTGTTAGAAAAGAAATGCAACCAATCAGATATTGTTCTGGGTCTCTATATCCTTCAACCAAGGTATTCTATATCCTTGATAGAATGCCCTGCCCTTACGTATCGTCCACACGGTTCCGTCACGTGCTTCAACAGAGACGCTTCCCATTCACTTTGAATGGGGTGACGTCACGCTTTGCCGAACTGCATTGTGGTTCCGTTGCTTCACTTTGCCTCCGTTGATCGCGCTGAAAGTTGAGAAAAGCTTAACTTTTCAAACGTAGATGGAGGCGCCAGCCAATCAAATCATATGCCAGTACAAGCGCTAGCCAATCAAACCGCATGCTTGTGTGTCCGGGGCGGGAGATTAATGTGATTGGTTGTTGGTCGCCCACCGGCAAGCTTCAACGCGACGGAACCGTGTGGACGATACGTTACGTACACACGGTTCAGTATAGCCCTTAAGGTCATTATTTGACCTTAAGGGCTATACTGAATAAGGCCCTAAAGCAACTGCTCCATTATCTGTATCAAATGCACACATTGATGCCACCATATGGCACAATAAAAATAGAAAGTTCTACAAATACACTGGATTTAATTTACATCTTCAATTATTAACTCACTGTAAACTATTTAATCATCACCAAATTCGGTGATATTATGACCGATCATAACTCTTAAGCAAACACATACAATTAGCATGGTTTAAGAAACGGGCTCCGTGTTACAAGACGGGTCCGGGGGTTTGGGGGCCCGGGCGGTGCTGCAGCTCCTGATCGGAGCAGACACACGTTCACTAAGCCAAAAAACTATATCCGGTCACAGAGATCCGCTATTTTAAAGTAAAGTCAACACATATACGACCCTAAATATAGTCTATATTAAGACCGAGAAAAGTTTTAACATATATATATTTTTTTGTAAACATATGACAAATGTGCGAGGGTGATGACGTCAGAGCATCGTCCTCTGGGCCGGGGCTGAGCAGTATTAGGGCTGCACGATTTTGGGAACAAATCTAATTGCGATTTTTCTGACAAATATTGCGATTGTTTTTAAGCTATGAAGTTTATTGTAAAATGCGGCCATATATCCGTCTAGGAAGGTCGCATCAACGTGCTCCCGTCTCTAGCGCCCCCGCAGCCCGAGCTACGAGTGAAAGAACTAAACTTATATGAAACTTCCGTTGGGTTGCTTTAAAGTCAAGCTTCAGTTGAAGATTCACCCTGTAATAGATGTAACACATGTGATGGAGCATTACTAACCTGACTCAGATGCTTTGTTTCACCAAACCATCTAGGAAAGCTCCATTGGAAGCCATTTTGAAAGGGCAGGCACTTTCAAAAATACTTGGCAGGTGATTGGATCCATCTGTCTATCACCTTCTATTATGGGCTACTTCTGATTGGTTAACAATGGCTGGTACATATGGAGCACAGCACTTATGATTGGTGTGGATGACTGACACACAAGAACACAAAAAAATATATGTTAAAAAAAAAAAAAAAAAATGTAATCGCAGGCTTTGCGATTTGATTATTGCATTATTTCAAATCGCGATTTAAAATCGATAAATCGTTGAGCCCTAAGCAGTATGGAGCTCAAATGCTTTTTCTCTCGCGGGTTTACCACATATATACAGTCTATGGTTTACCACAAGGTGAGTACCTTTTTATTTCCTGCTTTTTTACACATACTCTCTCCATAGCCTACAGGTTAGCTCTGAGTGTTAGCGATGCTTGCTAATGTAAACACAGACCATATTACTTCCAAAACACGTTGCACATTGTTTCTGATAGCAACGTTTCTGATAGGGCGCAAAGCCAGCCCACATTTCAGTAATGTCGTCATGATCAAATCTGGATCAGCTCCGTTGTACCCCCTCGGGGGACATATATTTATGTATAAAAAACATAAAAAGCTGCACCTTTACCAGATTTAATATCATATTAATGCATCAATAATTATAATCAAAACATATCGTGTATTATTCTGAAATGGAACAGACTGCATAAGTACTTTTTACTTTGGTACTTTAAGTATATTTCGATGTTAATACTTTTGCACTTTTACTTGTAACTTATACTACTGCTTCTTTCACTAGAGTACAATATCTGAGTAGTTCTCCCACCTCTTCACATGGTTTAAAGTGTGGAGGGGAGTGTAAGTTATTAAACTCCAACAGCAAGTCTGCATCATCCTGACCGAACCACCTGCCCCACTGAACATGTGCAACACTGTGATGTGGGTCCCTCGTGGTCATGGAACACAATGTGTACCTTTAGTTCTGTGCAAACACCAAGTAAGACATATAAATGTTATATGGTCAGAGATGCAAAGAACTTCAAGGTGACATTATATATATCATTTGTTTACTTGGGAGCACTATACTCACTTATTACTTAGTGTCTAGTCTGGAAAATGGTACAGGTGTGCATTTGATTGTAAAGTGTTCTATATTTCAGAAAAAACAAGCAGCTCATAAACATCTGATTTCAAACTGAAAAGAGGTTTACAAAATAAAATGGCATTCACATTTTTTGGAGTTTATTATAATTATAATTGTTTAATTTCATACGAGAGATGCTGATCTCATAACCATGCTTACAAAGTTAGGATAGCTCCTGTCGTGACGAGGGGAGTGTCCCCCAAAGCATGCTGCGAGGTGAGAGTGAGGCTACAGACAGAGTTCACTGTCACGTGGGGGTGGGGGGGCCGGATATATGTGCAGTTTGGGGTTGGGGCTGTAAGACACCAACATCCTTAGCTAACGTGCTTAAAGAGGCCCTATTATGCTTTTTGGAATGCTCACTTTCCTGGCGTGTGCTCAACAGGTTCTGCAGAGACTCAGATTAGAGCTGCTGCAGCACAGGCAGTATGAGAAACATAAAGAGCTTTTGGACCATTAAAGCATGGAGACGTGTCCCGACGGAGACACTGAATACTAATATGATCCTGGAAGTATCCGCTCATGAGCTCAAACAGATACACACGGCCATTTTCACTGTGTGGCAAATGACAGTGAGTGAGTGCCCCATTTATTGTTTTTCAAACCAGTAAACATACAAGACGGTGACTTTAAAACAATCACATACAAGACACGGTGTCAAACAATAACATATAAAATATCCTTTTATATTTATATACTGTATACCCAAACAAATGAACATTGCAAGTTTGCAAAAGCTGGAATGCTCAAGAACATCAATAACTTTAAATATATATATTATAGATATATAAGGTACATTTCATATACATAGATTCAAAATGGACTTCTCCATTGCTTGATCCTCTCTACAGTCCTTTCCTGGCACATTGCACATAACCTCAGGAATCATAAATAAGTTAACTTCTTGGTCAAGGATGCAGATTATGATTTGAACCCGACTAGACGTTGTAGATCAGTGCAGCCTGGTTTACACCCATAAGCATGAGTGTGTGATATCTGAGCGACTGGTGCCATGCTGCTGGAAGCTCCACTGACCCACAACCCCCTGCTGCGGCGAGAGATGCTCCAAAGTACTTGCAACAGCACACACTGCCCCCTGTGATTCAACTCAAAGCTGTGTTGCCTGTGCAGAACGTTCCACCCCACGAACCATGTGAATGCGCATTAGCAATACATCGACAACGTCAGCAAGAAGGGCCGAACAGGGAACGAGACATGTTGAAAAGAATCCTTCTGAAGACCAGATGCAGTGCAGGTAGGCCTCTGAATCTCCAGACCGCAGCAGGAGATGCAGTGCTTCAAGCTAATGTAGTCTTTTAAAGACAATACAAACACTTTTCCATTTGGATGCAGCCGTGCTTATCAGTGTGAATAATGTAAGTGTGATCATTCAAATGCTGTTGATACACAGGGTAATTGTTCTTCTTGCGGCACAGCATTGTTGTCACGGGCACAAGAGGCCCGTGTGGTTCAGTGTGCTGAGTTGAAATGGAATGGAAACTATGCCAAACTGCTGGCTAAGTTTGTTTTGCCCCACTGTTGGATATACATTGATTGTTTTACCATTTGCATGGAAGCATCTCGAGCTGCCGCCCTGTCACACGTGCAGATCATAAGGCATGAGTCAGCAGTTTCTTCTCAACGCTCAATCCAGGTCCACACTTCAACATTTAAAGTAAAGGCAGCTTTTTTAAATAAATACACGCTATGGTCCCCTCACTGCCTTGTTTGCTACATCCTATTGAGGTAGACAGATGCATACTGCAGTAGTCACCATGCCAACCCCACCCTCCCTGATGATGAGGCAATATTTATCTTAACTTAACCAGCAGCAAAACCGTAGTAGTGCACATTAGCATGACATGATAAGCACATACTTTGTGGATGTTGCAGCTCTGTAATACTTAAGTTACCGTTCCCATATCGTTACACAATACATTAGCCATATTGTGCATCATCATTCTTTAAGGACTTAATAATGACAAATCAGTTTAGTAGAGCTGAAAAGGCTGCCAAAATATGGCCGACTATTGCACACATCCATGCTTTGTAACAGACAGCATTGTCAGCCTTCGTGTTGCCTTGCCGGCTGTCACCCTTGACGATATCTCCCGACAGATCAGAAACACTGAGTAGTTACAGTGTTTCTCTGATGTTGTACTTCAATGAACAACCGATAGCAGTTTCCAGGCACTCCACCAGGGAGCCCGCAGAGAGGAAGTCCAGCTCCACCTCGATGAATTTTATGTAAATGGCAAAATGTTGAGGCGACTCTTCACCTCCGTCACCACTCTGGTTTGTGGTGGCGCCGCCGCGGCAGTTCTCCTGCAGGAAGCAGGTCACAGCCGAGGGCTCACCGTGGCCGTAGTGTTTGCCAGAGCCCTGGAAGTGCTGGAAGAGACTCTGCTGTATGGTCCTCTCCTCGGCGATGCCCAGGTAGCAGTATGTGACATTAGCCCCAGTCCTGTACCAGCTCTGTGACCCTCCCCCGCCATCAGCCTGACCCCTCTCTGACTCACTCTGAGGTAGCTCTTCCCTGTCGCTCTGGGGGAAGATGTGAGCGGTGTCGTTACAACATGACACCGCCTCATAGCCGATGGCGTACAGCCCGTAGGCCTTGGGGATGTCCACAGGGAGGAGGTAGTGGGACGTGTCTCTGCTGCAGCCTGCTGCTCTGGACTGGGACACGGGGGTCCACTCCACCTCCATGTGCAGCTCCAGGCAGCGCGCCTCGCTGATGGTGATGTCCAGGAACTTGTAGTAGACATTCTTCCAGTTCATCTTCTGAATTTTGGTCATGATGACGCGGCCCTCCGGCTTCTCTGGGTTGAAGTACTCACGGAGCCTCTTGCCCAGCGGGACCTGCGAGCTGATCTCAGCGTAGTGGTAGCGCACGTCCTCTCGCCAGCGGGTGTTGTAGCCCACACCGAAGATGGCCAGCTTGTTGGAGAGATGCAGCCGGGAGAACTCGGTCCAGGTCTGGAAGTGCTCCCATTTCAGCTGGACCGACTCCAGGATACGCACCACCGTCTGCATCGTGTCCCTTTTTCTGCAGAGAACCCAAGATGCATTATAAAGATGACGTAATCAAATAAGTTTGACATTTTATAAAGGGCCAAACGAGTCGTGACCAGACACAATTATTCAAATGTGTCGCCTGTTTACTGGAGCTTACGTATGAAACACTTTCAGAAGGTCTCGTTCTTTTGTGCAGCCTTTGACACAGTATGCAGGGGATGAACTACAATTCTTAAACAAATAACTACCAAGACGTTAGGAGGAGATTCCTTAAAGTCTCTGTGTGTAACGTTTGATCAGTTGTGGCTCTAGGGACTCCCTGCGGTAGTATCAAGAAGACACTCTGGCAGACAGCGGACGCAGATTCAAACATAAGATAAATCCAAGCTTAAAGCTAAGATAATATGTGTTGTATTGTACGAGTATGAACTGATGCTTTCGGCTGTTGACCGGCAGAGAGAACATACCGTTCGGAGAAGTCGTTAAAAATCATTGGGAAAATGACAGTGTTGGCTTTTCAATAGTGTTTTGCAAAGCTTTATCAAACATGTTCCATTCACAAAGACAGAGTGCTCCATTGTTCTCGTTGACTTACTGGGTTTGTTCGGACAGCTCGATTTGAATCTGCAGAGCTCTGTTTTTCGGCACCTGGATTTCTTCTAGAGGGAAAACAAACACACGTATTAGCTCAAAGCGACTCTTCCTGTGTGTCTCCTGCTGTCCGTCCTCTCGCTGCTCGCTCACCAGTCTCCATGTCCCCCTCCTGGAAGGCAGAGTCCAGCACCTGGTTGCACCAGTCCTCCTGGGAGAAGTCCTCCAGCGTGCTGCTGTCAGACTCCATCTCCTGGTACAGCCCGCTGCTGTTGATCAGCACGGGGGCGCAGCTCTGGGAGTCCCAGCCCCCCTGACCGAACACCTTCTCCAGCTGCTCGATGGTGTAGCTGCTCTTCCTCTTGCCGATGCCGTGCTCCTTCACACGGCTGTAGCAGCGCCGCAGCGTCTGTAGATTCAACATTCACGGCTTTTATTATCATATGCACAGTAGCTACAGTTACGTTCTGGCAATGGGAATATTAGGTCCCAAGCTCCTCCATCTGTGCAACATATTATATATAGGACATGGGGAAACAAATACAATAAATAAAGAAAATAAAACTGTATGTAGGGGGAGAATAAAGAACTCACTCCGCTGTTCTTCCAGTACAGTCTGACTGCAGTGGTACGGCTGTACAAGCCCCACGGCCCCTGGTCGACCCCCACACACATAGACTGTTATACCCCTGTGCAATAACACTATCTGTAAATACACAACTTTGTGCAGTATACCCGCATGTGCAATTCATACTTTATTTTTTTCTCAATTTATTAACAATCTGTAAACATTACCATCCATCTCTTTAATTTTAAATCAACTTATTTATCTGCTGTTTGTTTTTTTAACTTACTGTATTCTTCATTATAATAATGTGTGCATACTTTGCTATTTTTCACATGCAATTCTCTTCAGTGTATCTGCACTATACTCCTGCTGCTGTGACAATGTAAATGTCCCAGTGGTTCTGAAACTTGTCCTCTCATTCCCCACTTTGAACTGGTGGCCTTTTCAAGCGCCACCTGTTCCTCATCGCTCCAATCAAATGGTAGAACAAGCTTAAAATGGTCACATGTATCGTGTAGTACATATGCCGGGCCTGTAGCGGATACAGCCGTTACCTTCTCGTGTGGCTCCAGCCTTAGTTTGGATGCATCAATCTGATCTGTTGGGTCAGTGTTGGCCCCGAGATGGAGCTCGTTGAGCAGAGCCAGGATCAGCGGGTCATCAATTAACTACTTTTACAAGCTACAATTGCTGCTGCTGTAACTCAGCACTTCCTGTATGTGCTGCACAATAACGGCTACATGTAATGTGAAGGCAGTGGTAGACCTTTACTGTGAATGTTGACAATGCTTCTTGTAGCTAAGATTGACTCCATCTAGTTTTATATTTTCTCCATGTCAGGTGGAAGTTACCTCTATTTTTAAGATATGTTTAAAAGAAATAGTCAGACTACTAAATGAGTAATATATTAAGTTATGTCCTCTCTAGACACTATACAGCCGATGTGTAAAACATAAGAGAAGAAGAAACACATATTTGAGTGGATAAGCACAGCTGTATGGCTCTGATAACAGCACCTCGGCGATAAGCAGGAGTGTATCTTCTCACAACAGCAGCAGTCCACTAGAGATCCAGCCTCATGTTTACTCACATAACAATAAGGTTCATTAAGAAACGTTTGGGTAAAAGGGGGCAAATGGTATTAAATCAGTACTAAGTGTAAGGGCGTTTTTTCATGTATATTATATTATGTAAATATTGATTTAAAAAGCAGAACTCCATTTTGTTCATTCTTATTACTTGGAATATGTGGAAATACAATTTTGACAAACATGTAATCTAAAATATACTTGTGATAAAAAGGAAACATTAATGCATGACATGTGTTGACAGCAATGAAACATTGACCCAAACTAGGCTGTCCTTTCTGGCTGATACATGCAAGGAGGGGAATGAATACAATATTTGATGAATTCATTGGTTGGGATACTTGATTCTTACATAGTGGGCTGTAAGCTAGTGTTAAAGGAGAGATGTTGCTGCATGTTAACAAGCTGTACCTGGTCATAGCCCTCTCTGTCTGTAACATGCCCCCCCCTCCCCCCCCACCCAGCTCCCTGCTGCTGGTGGAGGAGGGACCTGTCCGGTGTGTCATCTTAACCTGATTTACCTTCATCCTCTCCCGGCACTGGGACGGGGTCCTCTCGTACCCCAGCTCCGACAGGGCTCTGGACACCCGCTCGTACATGGCAGGACCGGGGGCCTTCCCAGAGAACACGGTGCCCGCGACCTCCAGCTGCTGCATCCTCGCCTCCGTCAGCCTCTCGTTGCCCCACACCGCGATAAGGGCGTTAGTCTCGGACGGTGTCCACGACATCCCCCGGCAAGCCGTGAAGCTGTTGGAGGATGAGGCCGCCGTCCGGCCCGCGGACCCCGAGCCCACGTTGAGAGGCGAGAAGCGGTTCGGGGTGGAGGGACTGGAGTGGTACTGGTTACTGTCACTCAGGTCCTCCGACTCGGGGGATGGCACCTCGGTTTTCAGGATCTTTAACGGCGTCGATATCTCTGGAGAGTGGTCCGCGGTACTGGACGCCGCCATGTTGCCTCTGTTGCTAGGGGGAGGGGGGAGGGGGGTGACGTCTTTACGCTACACGGTGAGGAGAAAAAAACGGCGCGGATACTGAGAGAGGTCCAGAGAGGGATCCTGGAAGAGGTTGACTTTAAGGCAAACAAACAAACTAACAATCAGAGGTGGAAGAAGTATTCAGATGCTTTACTTGATTACAAGTACCATTACATTATTGTAAAAATACAAGTGAAAGTTCTGCGTTCAAAATATGTCTTCAGTAAAAGCACAGAAAAGTATTATCAGCCAATTGTTCTTAACATAATACAAAGTAAAAATCCAAATTGTACAGAATGTCCACAGTCCTTTATGTGTGTATATAACTATATTTATATATGTGACATATCTAGATAATATTGTTGCATCAAGTAGCATTTTACTGCTATACACAAACAAAGTTCTGATAGACTTTCTGTTGAATATTTAAATAATTTGACTCTTTTGTGACTTAGTTAGTCACCAGTTTAATTTTTAGAGATAGTACATTAGTAGAATGTACTCAAGTAAAGTTCAAGTAGGATACCTCAAAATTGTACTTAAAGGTGGGGTAGGTAAGTTTCAGAAACCGGCTCGAGTGCACTAACATTTGAAAGTACACAGCCGAAAAGAATCCGCCCCTTCCTTCAGATTTCCTTTACAGAGCACCTCCTCCAACACACATGAACGCGCAATGCACGCCCAATGAGGGCACGAGATACATTTGTGCGTGCACGAGATGGAAGGCTGACAGACAGTGCGGCGCCGGCTAAACGGATTGGTTGTACTTTTTACAGTATTACGGCCTTTAAAGGTGGGGTAGGTAATTTTGGAGAAACCAGCTGGAGTGCGAATTTGAAAATACACAACCGGAGAAAATCTGCCACTTCCTTACAGAGCCCCTCCTCCAACACACACGAACGTGCACATGACCATTGAGGACACAAGATAAGTTTGTGTACAGATGGAAGGCTGACAGGCAGGTAGGCCATCCAGTTATTTTAGCCGGGCGGCTAAAAGGATTGGTCGTGCTTTTTACAGTACTACGGCTTCCAGAGATGACATTTTTGTATGGATTTGTTGTCAAAGCACTTAAGATGTTCATTGCTATCGGGATGTTAAGAGCATTCCATGGAATATAACAAAAAGTGTATCTGGAGCCGGTTTCTCAAACTTACCTACCCCACCTTTAAGTAGGCTACAGTAGTCTACTGAGTAAATGTACTTCGTTACTTCCCAACTCAGCTAACAACAAACTTCTCTCTCCAGTCATGTTTGTGCCCTCACTCAATAGACAGGAGCCTAGTTTTGAATTTCATTGTCTGTCCTACCTCCTTTTGAAAATAAAATAAAAGATGAAATATTCCGCCTTCTACGAGTCTACAGATGAACAAAGCTTTGCCTGGAAATGGCTCTGCAAATGAGTCCAGGGTGGCAGAGGTTCTTATTAGGTTTAACTTACATCAGCAGCAGTGCCTGTCCCAGGATGCATTGCTTCAGCTTCTGATGGAAGGGCCCCCGCTGTCCATACTCTCCTCTTCGGATTTTTTTTTTGTATGGTCTATTTACCGTTATTTTACCGTTTTCATCTTAGTTTTGTTTTTTTTCATTCTAATTAGCATTGAAGATGGGAATACAATTATTATAAATTATGCTGGTATTTGTTCATAAAACGAACAAAAGACAAACAATTAAATAAATATTAACACAGATTCTGATTTGAATATTACAGTTTGAAGCCTATTCATTGTATAATATTTATATTTAGCTAAGCAAAGGTAATGCACCTTGAAGGTTTCTCATTTCTCTAATTCCCCTCCTCGACTCCTATCCTTGTGTCTTAGTCCCCCCCCCACAGGAGATGCGAGCGGAGGAGTCGAGGAGGGGAAGCGAGGAGAGAGGGGAAGCAGCAGGTGGTTAGAGAAATGAGGGCTGCAGTCGAATAGTCCAAAGATCAGCTCCTAAGTTCTAACCCTATCGTCTATTCCTTGACCTCTGAGTGAAACATCACGGGGTTAAGGGATAGTGGATAGGAGAATTCAAAAGGACTTGGGAGAAGAGACTGCGGTACTTTAGAGAATCCGACTGCACTTTCACTATCCGACGTGTTTGTGATGCGCCAGCGGACGTCATGAATGTGCGTCTGCTGCTGTGGGGAAACTATGGAAACTACAGTTTTCTATACAGCGGACTACAACATGGATGTTCAATAAGAACGAGGGACTCATCTAGAGACTGCACCGTGCTCTGATGCTGCTGCTTTGCTTTATGAACGTGGACAACAGAGAAACATATTCTTCATGACCAAAGTTGGAATTGAAATAAAAAAGGAAAGTGAAACTTATGCTCGTCACCCTCTCCCTCCGGTCCACATTAATACCAATGATCCCAATACGTATGATTGATGAAAATATCTTAAAATCAATACAAATGTTTTTATTATAAACGTTAGTCCTTAACATCTATCACTGTGTATATCACCATTCAAACATCTTTTACAAGTTGAACAAACCCCACACAGCTCAGTAAAGACTGTGAAATGTTGACTTTATTTGATAATTTCAGTAAAAACTAACGTTCATATTTCTGTTTTTGATTATAATACTGATGAACGTTCAGAACAAAGCACTTTGGCAACCTACCACCTATGTTTTAAAATGCTTAATAAGCACCGTAACTTTCATGATATCATTTCTCGGTCATAAGGTTGTTTCCGTGAACGGCCGACTGTTGAGTGACGGCAAATGCTGCGGCTGCAAGGCATTGTGGGGCAGCATTTTCGATTCTCCTGTCGGTTAGGGAGGTCCAGTGGTTCCTAAGCTAAGGTTATAAAGGAAGTTTGAAACCTGATTTCCTATCATTCTCATCATTCTAGAGAATTCGAACGGCACTTATCATGGCTGCCACTGAGGGACTTCCGGGTCATTTCACTCCTCTAGGAAGGTTCCTAAGCTAAATGGACTATTCGACTTCAGCCGAGAACTCCTCTCCTCTGAGCGGTCATTTTAAAGAGACGTCCATTAATGATGACAGGAGGCACAGCACTCTGTCTGATGGACAGAACTGTGGGTGTTTCTCAATGTCGAGGACGCTTCCTTGGTAGGACATGTCCCTCCGAGTCAGGTCCTTCAGAAGCGAGGCAAGAATCCTCCCTAGCCTCGGAAAACGAAGATTGGTGGAACAGGCTAACAGCAGGTGTGCGTCATATGCGAGGCCCCGCCTTATATGGAGCGTGATTTCCGCCAAAGATTTGGAAATGGGTCCGTGCGCAAAGCATTGTGGGGATTTTAAGACCGCGGAGGATACACATGTGCAGCCTCGAAATTTCCCGCAACGAAGGACGCCAGCCTCGGTAGACAGGCCCGGTCCTTAGCAAGGCAAGGCAAGGCAAGTTTATTTATATAGCACCTTTCAACACAAGGCAATTTAAGGTGCTTTACAAAAATGAAAGACATTCAGACAAAGGCATTTAAAAACAGTAAAATATAATAAAAGAAACATTAAAAGAAAAACAAAAAATTAAAGACATTAAGAAAATGGCATTTAAAATCAGTCATTAAAAAGAAAAGCTAATAAAATAAACATTAAAAGATAAAAGTTACAGTGCAGTCTAAGATATGAATAGTTCAATTATTTCGGTTCTTGATTTTTAATTTATTCACAGAACCTCCCTTTGGAAATCCGAACATTTCCGTCCCAATTGTTAATTTAGACTGATTGTTTTCACCATGTTATGCTCGCATGACATCCACAATCGGACCCTCAGGAGGGTGTACTAGCCCCCTACTCTGCTTTGCGTTCCATAACAAAAGTCTTTAAGTGTTACCTGAACACCCCGTGTTACCAAAACACTATTTTTCACCCGTCGGTGATGTGATACTTGTTCCTCAGTACAAATCACCCAGAAACTGATCGTACTGTAAACCCTGGCTACGATGGATATCCCAAATATCCTACTTTCGAGCAGTCCCTTTCATAAATGTCATGGAGTTTCAGACGGTTTTCACCATGTTTTGCTCGCATTACATCCACAATCGGACCCTCAGGAGGGTGTACTAGCCCCCTACTCTGCTTTGCGTTCCATAACAAAGTCTTTAAGGGTTACCTGAACACCCCGTGTTACCAAAACACTATTTTTCACCCGTCGGTGCTGTGATACTTGTTCCTCAGTACAATTCACCTAAAAACTGATCGTAAACCCTGGCTACGACGGATATCCCAAATATCCTACTTTCGAGCAATCCCTCTCATAAATGCCATGGAGAAGTTAATTACGTTTAAATTTAAAACATTAAAAAATACATGGATAAAAGTTACAGTGCAGTCTAAGATATGAATAGTTCAATTAAAAGCAGCGACAAAAAGAAAAGTCTTCAGCCTGGAGTTAAAAGTAGTCAGAGTTGCAGCGGACCTGCAGGTTTCTGGGAGTTTGTTCCAGATAACTGGAGTATAATAACTGAACGCTGCTTTACCATGTTTAGCATTGGCGTTATAGATGTTAGATAGTTCACTTTAGTCCAGAGGTTCTCAAACTTTTTCTGTCAGGAGAAACACAAATAGTCACATAATGGGCCAAGTTAACATTTATTAAAATACATCAATATGAAAGTGAGCATTCCTTTCACAAAAATGAAAATAATCACTTTGCTGAACAGTGATAATAAAACAATGCTCCATAATTCTGTGCGGTCAAAAAAATAAATACATAATACAATTGTGCAATCCCTTTGTTAGAACAATAAGTTATAATACTTTGCCACTTTGCAATCTGTGCAAAAAAATGAAAATAAAGAAAATGCTGATATTTGGCAAAAAAGTGTGTCTTATCACAGCATTAGTGGCTGCAATGAGACTGTTTTGCACCGCACATTTCTTCAAAACTGGGTTGCAGGCTCAGTGGTAGCGCCAGAGATTTATTTTGGGGGTGCTGTGGGGTAGCTTGACGTTTCATAGAGGGTGCTCAAACATTTAGGGTTTCCCATTAATGTACCGGGCGCTACAGTGGAATTTTCTACTGCAACACTCCCCATGCAAATACACAGTGTACCCGCAACAGTTACAATGAAGGCTCGATAATCAGCTCACGGCATATAAGTGAAAGCAGGGGTAAAGTGCTATTTTTATATGTGGGGTGTGGACCTCACATAGGGGGGTTTGGGGGCATGCTCCCCCGGGAATATATATATTTTAAATATTGAAGTTAAAAGCATCAATCTGGTGCACTTTGAGAGCAAAATGAAGAGATCTATGGATACCTCTCTCAACACCCATTTGAAACCGCACTGTTAAAAGATTTACTTTTTCTTTATGGATATTTTACAAATCACCCTTTTAAACTTTATTCTTTTTTTACTGTCATATAGTATTTCAAACCTGTTTTTAATTTATTCTCTTATTTTTTTATAACTATAATGATCATATAAACGTGTGCCTCGGAAATAATTGTTTACATTATGGGTGACCAAAACGTCTGCTTTAGTCTAAATGCGCATTTTTTTTCAGGCCTGTTTTTTGTTGCGTTTCCACTAGCCGTAGTTCCGGCTAGCGGGTACTTTTTCACAGTTTTCTGGCTCTCCAAAATCGAGGTTCTTTCCGGGCCAACAACCGGGCTGAGTATGCTAAACTAGCAAAACATAGCAACTAGCAAAACATATTTTACCGTGATTTAATTGTAATACACGTTTCAAAATGATGCCGAAGTAACAACATACTGATACCGGTTAGTAGAAACCATGAATTAATGCTTTGACAAGTCTGCAGACAGACGGCAGGCGAAAAACCCTTTTAACCCTCTGGAGTCTAAGGGTAGTTTCTCGAATTTTTGATGTTTTCTTAAATCCCCTTTTAAATGTATTTCTTCTAACATGGCACCCCAGGTGTTAAATATCAAAATGTTCAGGACAATCTCTGGTATTGCTATATATGCAAATTACTCACCTTAGAGCACTGTTTGATGAGATAAGTAGCTCAAAAGCTTAAAATGTTACATCCGATTTTCGGAAAATCTTCAAAACTCTTGTGAAAACACAAATGTACTCATGTGATCGAATTGTTTTGGTGTTTTAGATTTGGTTACCAAAGTCTTAGGATCACAAAAGCAGTGAAATATTTGAATTACACTGTCTATAAATGTGTAATTCATGTCTAAAATGAAAAAAAATGTATTCGAATTTTGAGTAAAACAGGTGTTTATCACTCTACTTTCACCACAGCAGGGACTGAGATACATTAGGACTGAATAATGACTTCATATTACATACCAAGGTTCATGTGATGTGTACAAATACAAATTGAGCATTCAACCTTTTTTTTTCAATCAACAATTTATTATAAATATGTGTTTTTCAACCAACTATTTATATAAATATAAGAAACTGGAAAATCTCACTATTTACAAAATTGAACATCAGAACTTTCAACCAACTATTCATTATAAATGTCAAGACAGTGTCAAGGTCTTTGTCTGTCTTCCAAGACAGTGGGTCTGGCTGCTGTGTAGGTGGGGGTGATGGTGCATGGGCTGCTGTGTAGGTGGGGAATAC
The DNA here is from genome assembly GCF_902827115.2 of Pseudochaenichthys georgianus. NCBI lineage: Eukaryota > Metazoa > Chordata > Actinopteri > Perciformes > Channichthyidae > Pseudochaenichthys > Pseudochaenichthys georgianus. The sequence goes on from NC_047516.1 coordinate 37,146,591, forward strand.
AAGTGCTATACGAGACCTCCACGAGACCTCCTTGCTGGCTGGGTTGAAGGTGATGGCTGTGGTGGAGCCTTTGTGCTGAGGTGTATCTTGACCTGGTGGCAGCCGCAGATGGAGGTGGAGGCTGCTGGTCCTTGGTGGTGATGGCTCTAGTGAAGGCCCTTGAGCCACAGTAGATCCTGACCTGGGGGCCGGCACAGATGGATGTTGTGGCTGCTGGATAAATGCCGCCTGTGGGCCACTAGGCCCAGACAGCTGTGAAACATCTCTGTAAAACAAATAAAAATGTAGGACAATAATTACAACTAATTTCATTGAAATAAAGTTCAAGTAAAATGTTGCTCAAGCACAAATAACAATGCACACATAAAAAGGAAGTTTGGGAGGTTGCAGAAGGAGTCTCTCTCTCTCTCTCTCTCTCTCTCTCTCTCTCTCTCGAACACACACACACACACACACACACACACACACACACACACACACACACACACCACACACACACACACACACACACACACACACACACACACACACACACACACACACACACACACACACACACACACACACACACACACACACACACACACACACACACACACACACACACACACACACACACACACACACACACACACACACACACTTACTTTACTTCAGTATAAAATCACAGACACACATATACATATGCTACATCTGATTACAAAGTCTCATCTGTACAGGACGGTAAAATAATAACAGGCACACATAAATAAATCTATGACAAAGTCTCATCTGTACAGAACAGTATGATAAAATAATCGATGGCAAAAACATGTCACTGTAAATGTCTCCGTTGTGGGACGAATAAATGATTAATTTAATCATCTACACATGTAATCTCACTTTTACACACCAACATAACGTTAACACAGAGTAAACGTTTGCTAATGGAGTCTATTTTGTCCCAAGAAAAAGTTCATGACTATCGATACAAAATATATATCAATAAACCTATTGTTCATTTTCGCGGTATTCCCCACACATTGCCAGTACACTATTACTGTAATATTTACACTTACCCATGTCCAAATAGATCCTTGTTGTTGTCTTTGTATTCTTCTTCTTCAGAAGAGTCGAAGACTTCAGGTTCTGAGGCTCTGTCTTCACTGCTGCTAGCGAAAAAAATCTCTAGCGAAGTCGGCAACTGTAAAGTTTTTTTTAGCCATTTTCTCTGTCTCTCTCTCTCTCCACACAGACGTAAACTGATGGGAGACACGTGGTTTATGTTTTTTTTACTTGGTGGGTAGGTCCTAAGTGATTTCTCGATGTCCATTGGTCATTTCAGACCATGATGGCTGCCGGCCGAGATTTCCTTGACGGACACACGAATCCACCAATCCCACACAGTGTAAAGTCAAGCTGCTTTGAGCGGCCATATTGGCTGCTGTGCCCTGGTTACAGTCTCACAGGAGATACTGCTGGAAAGCTACCCTTCCAGCGATTCCGCGGATATCTGAATCATGTTTCTACTCCTTATAATCGAAAAGATATGATTAATTACGTAAAATTATGCGCACCTGGACGCGCCGGCGCGTCCACCGACTCCAGAGGGTTAAAATGCGTGTTTTCTGCTAACGCAGTATATGCTCCGACCGTCCACACTCACAACAACGGCCTACAGACATAAATAAACCAGCGACTGTATTCGCCATGACACAGACAGTCTGTGGTTTGTACTTGTTTCACTTTTGTCTAGTTTCTGAACAGATATGAGGAGCTGTGAGCTCTGAGGGCTAACTCTGATGTTGGTTTTGTGTTTCGCATAGAGAACCGCAGTGACGTGTCCTAAAACCCGTAAGTAAGTTAGCATTTTTACCACGTCCGGTTCCTTCGATAAAAAGCAATGGGATTTCTCATAGGATTTTGGAAAATAGCTCCAAATAAGGACTGTGTTTGACACAAATTGAAGAGACAGATCACGTTTTGTTCTACGACATTAAATCCATCAGCAGTGACCCCGCTGGCGATTTTTGAAGAGTTTACATGTCTGAAAAACGATGGTTGTTACCAAGTGGCTGAATAGGACTACAGAAGTTGTCCAGGCCGTTTTACGTCATTACACAGAACGCGTAAAACACTCCCGCTAAGTTTGTTTACCCTGTTCTGCTTGAAAGCAAGTACCTGCCTCCTGCAAACTGTTCAAACAAACGCTTCAACTTGTAACATTTACAATCTGTATGTTTGAATATGGATCTTAAGTTGGCGTGACGTTGAAGCAGCGACCCTGCTGTAGTTCCTTTATAGCATAACGTTAGCATTTTGCTTCTTGCGACTAGATTAATGCTCGAAAATGATAAAAGTAGGATAGACATATGGATATTATCCAGCTGAACAAAACGTGATCCGTCTCTTAAATGTGTGTCAACCACAGACCATTTCGAGCTATTTTCCAAAATCCTATGGAGAAATTGCTTTGCGTTTTTGACGAAGGAACCGGAAGGAGTTTACATCCGGGTTTTAGGACCCCGCAAACGATAACGGGTCCCAAGGTGGATAGATCTGCAACCGGAACGCTCCGTGTGTACGCCCTATACGATCATTTTCTGATAACGATGAAGCCATAGCCCCACCTCTCCCCACCTCTGCTGCTCACTGCTGTAGCATGGTCAGTAGCTACTGTCAGTAGCTACTGCTACTGACCATGTGTTAGAAATTAAAATCAATGTTGATATGGCGTCATTTGAATTAAATACACTATTTAATTTAAATCAGTTTTATTCTGAAAAACCTGAAGTTCACTAATTATTTACTTAATACTTTTATTCTGAAAATTGTTCACTTCCGGTTAGCATTAGCATGTGGCCAAATGCTGCATTTTCAAACCGTGAATCAAAGGTGAAATGACATGTGATGTTGTACACTGAGCACACTGGGTTTAGCACTCATTTATTACCGCTAAATAACATTTATTAGGGAATGTTTAAATAACCACAGACACCAGAATGATGTAATTTAACAACATAAAAAGGCAGGAATTGCATTGGACCCGCCCCCCGACGACGCCGGCCAATAGGAGAAGACCTCAGATGACAACAGGAAGAGCAAGCCAAGAATTGACCTCTTCTACAAGCTGACCTGGACTGACCGGTCGGATGAGGAGAGCGCCTCCACTCGCACATTTCTTTTTGTACACCACCACATCTTTTGTGTAATTAAATGCTGTTAACTTTTATAAGCTTCCCTTGACTCTTTTCAGTCTCTCCTGCCTTCAGGGTTCTAGAATACACTAACACATGCTACATATGTTAGTGCAAAATCTACAGCTCGACCATGCTACAGATGTTAGTGCAAAATCTACAGCTCCTCTACCACAACCATCAGCAACAAATGGACATGGAGAATTACATGAACTAACTACTTGTTGCTAAATCCACCGCGGGGCATAAATAGAAGGGCAACCATGCTCGGGGTCTTCTTCACTGCTTTTGGTGTATTTTGTGGCAGAAGTTACTACGCCACTTAGAGGCCCGGCATTTGTACTCCAGCATTTCCAGCGGTCTCGTTTTAACGGACCCGTTAAGTGAGCGGCAGAAGACTTTTTTGAAAACTAATTTGGCGCCCAAACGCAAACGTTCCCGTGTAAATGGGGTCTCATTGTGCTGTCAGTTGACAATCATTGATAGGCACCTGTCGGCAGTGATGTACCTGAACGCGTTCAATGAACGATCGTTCATGAACGCGTTCATATTTTGGGCGAACGTGAACTGAACGTACTGTATTTCCGCTAGATGAACGTAATTGAGAACGCGTTCATTCTCAGCGCTGTATAACGGCGTTCAAAAGTGCGTTCATTCTCAGCACTGTATTATAACAGCGTTCAAAAGTGTGCCAGATTTCATATGCCTTTCAGCCGAAAACCCAGTTAAAACACACCGTAAACAGGCTTCAAAATAATGCGGAAAACCACCCAATCTGTCAACAGCAAGCTGCCTGTGACGCGTACGCGCCTGTCACCCCTGGCTGTCGCACTAAAATATACGTCATCAGACTCCTCACAACAAACAATGTGGAACCGCGGAACCACGCGGCGAGTATTGAATGAATTAATTAATTAGTATGGACGAAGCCGAGAGCAGCTGCAGCAGCACTCGCTCAGAGTCAGACTATACGGCGTCGGCGTATGAGCATTTAAAAGAGTTGTACGTTAAAGTCAGTACTGACTCAGACGGAACAAATCTAACGTTTGCCTGTAAACTGTGTCCGCCCGGTTTGAAAAAGCAAGTCCGTACATCGACGACGTCGACAGCAAACCTTAAACGGCACATTGAGAATAAGCACATGACTAGCCTTTCAAGGTATGTGCGAGTGGCGAATAAAAAAGAGAGCCAAAACAGATCCTCTACCACCCAAATGCCATTAACATCGTACAGGAGCGGCCCTGTTTTCACTGTCTCCCAGCCGCAGCTAGACAACCTGGTTTTGCAGTACATCACTGGAGACCTGCAGCCTTTGAGTAAAGTGGAAAGGCCAGCTTTCATAAACCTAATTAAAGGGTTGCAGCCATCCAAAAAGGTGCCATCACGAAAAAGAGTACAGACACTGCTAAACAAGCAATTTCAAGAAAAACATATGTGAACTTAAATCTGTACTCTCTGACGTCGATGCTGTGTGCACAACAGCAGATTGCTGGACAGCTGTGAATAAGTCCTTTATAGGCATCACTATACACTGGCTAAACAAAACTGATGTTTCTGAGAGACACGCTGCAGTACTGGCATGCCGGCGGATTAAAGGAGCACATACACACGATGTATTTGCAAAAGTATTGTCAGATGTGAACAAAGAATTCAAGACAACGCTTCAAATGTTGTCAAGGCATTCAACTGTTTTGGGATGGACATGGCTATTGATGCCGAAGAGCCAGAGACAGTGGTCAACTTTGATGAAACTGAAAGTAAAGATGCCAATGAACCAGATTCAGCCTTTGCTGCCGCCAGTGAGAGCTCAGATGAAGATGACCAGATGGAGCCTGAGCCTCTGTCAGATTTGGATCATCCCTCTCTCCCCCCTCACAGAAGGTGCATGGCTCACACCTTGAATCTAGTGGCCAAAGATACAGAAAAGGTAACTGAAAAATGCTACAAAGCAATGTCGAGGGCTGTTTTTGCAAAAGCATCTGCTCTGTGGAACAAGGTTAAGTGGAGTTCAAAGGCTTCTGATACTGTGGAGGAAAAGCTTGGGATTAGCTTTGTTGCGCCACATGACACAAGATGGAACTCTGTATTTCTTTCCATGGAGCGACTGTCTCGCATTGCAACACTAACTACCAAGGCAGAAGTGAATGTGGATGAGGTCACCTCTGCAAATGATGCCACTCCCCTACACGACAAGCTGCTCCTGCACGATGTGAGTGATGAGTTTGGCTTTCGTCGATTCTCACCAGATGAAGTCAACTTCATACACAAGTTTGTGGAAGTGATGAGGCCTTTGGCACTTGCACTAAACATCCTCCAAGCAGAGAAGAACATCTTTCTTGGGTACCTGGCTCCAACCATTGTGCAACTGCAATGTCATAGGAATGACCTGTTGGATGAGAGCACACAACCCACTGCTGCACAGGGTCTCATTACATGCCGTCCCCTCATAAAGAGCATCTTGCAGTCACTGAGCACAAGGCTGGCAGGTCTTCTGGAGAAGAGGGAGCACATACTGTCCGCTATACTGGTGCCAAGATTCAAGCTTGACTGGGTCCAAGATGAGGAGAAACATGTGCAGTACAGATTGATGCTGAAAAGAGAATTGCAAACCAACTCTGATGACTCGGGTGCAAGAGACTCCGGTCAAACCCAGTCCAGTGGCGAAAGTAACAAGAAGGATCCTGCAGCTTCATTCTTCAGATTGAACAGAAACCCTCAGGTTCCTCAAAAATCTGAAGTGGACACTTATTTGGATGCCCCAACCACAGATGGGTTTGATGAGTACATGCAGTTTCCAAAACTCAAAAGGCTGTTCATAAAACACAACACAGCACTGCCCTCAAGCGCTCCGGTAGAGAGGCTCTTCAGCATCGGTGGTCAAATATTCAGGTGGGGATGAGCTGTGATTATATTCCTAATCTAATTATTTCAGTAATTGCCATTTGCCTCAGTACACAATTCCTTTAATACAGATTACTGTTACATGATGTTAAAATGCCTTCTCTTCTTCTTCTTTCTTCTTTTTCTTTCATCTCATTCAGGCCCAGGAGAAACCGGCTGGGAGATGACAACTTTGAGAAGCAGCTGATCTTGAATGCCAAAAAAATATTTGAAGGCATATATATTATTGTTGTGACCTGTTTTTTGGGCTATAGAAGTACAATGTATTGCTAATGGAGATGAGTATATTGGTGTGCAGAGGTGAGCTGCATAACAATAACAGTCAGCATATCTTGTTTTTGTTTTTACAGGAAGCAAGAAACAGCAGATCCACCAGGGAGTGACCAGACCACTGTGACCGAAACAGCAGATCCACCAGGGAGAGACCAGACCACTTTGACCAGTGACAGAGGAACTTCATTCAGATAAGGCATTTTCAGGATGGACAGAAAGTAACAATGTCCTTGCCCCTGCACACCTTTGGACTCTTTTTTTATTTTCACAAATTATTATTTGTGATTTAGTTATTTATTTGAACTGTAACCAGTGGTGACAGATCTTCACTCAGTATTTTCACTCACACTGGACAGAAAGTAATAGCAGTACTGTCCATGGGCCTTGGACTCTGACTGACTCTTTAAGTTATTGGGTTTTTTTTACCTATTTTTTTTACCTTTTTTACCTCATTCATTTGGGCTGAATATTGCACCCAAGTTATGACCCAAGTTATAGAACTTTTTGTTCTTTGGGCAAACAAGTCAGGGAAAAAAAAGAATGCGACTGACTTAATGAAAAGAGAATTAATGTTTAAATGTTTTACACTTTGAATATTGAACTTTGAGGTACAACCTTAGTTTCATACCTCAGCCTGGTTCCTACCTCGTGTTGTGTTAGTCCAGAGTTATGTCGGCACATGTTTATATGTTATATGTTTGCACAATGACTACTTTCACTTTTGGTACTTTAAGTATATTTAGATTATTATACTTAATAAAGACCATTCAAGCAGCACGTTTTTCCTCATTTGAAAATATACTGTAGAGATGAAAGCTGCAGCTACTACTAGTGTGGACTGAATGGGCAGCAGCAAAGCGTTATGGAAATGCCAGTATTCTGATTGCTGTCTGTGGTTCTATATGGGTTGTGGCAATCATTTTGACAAATAATAGCTCGCAGCAACGTATTGAAAAAATAACTATAAACTATAAATTAGTTCATTTGTGAAACCATGAACTTTAGTTCAACATTTTTAATTATGAACTATGAACTAAACTAGTTCATTTTAAAATGTGTGAACTGTGAACTGAACTAGTTCATGTAGAAAGTGAACTTTCCCAACACTGCCTGTCAGTCTCCTGACCTTTCTGAAAGTCATAAAGATTAAATTAGTCATTTAGTTCACATATGTCCTCAATTACCATGAGATTACCATGAATTAAAGAAATGGTAGAAATTAATCTAATCAGAATTGTGAAACCTTCCTTCCAATCCCCTCCCTCTAAATATATCAATAAACATTAGGATGTCATGCTTCTGACTACCATACAAGTTTAAGAAGATAATATTTGTCTTAAAGAATTCAAAGCAATAACGTAATAAGGTTTTAACGATTAATTTGCATTTTTACTTTCCTACGGTTTGTGAAATGGCTGAACCGAAAAATCTCGATTTAAAAACATTTCTAGACTCCGCAGATTTGTTTTGCTTTTAGGGACTCCGTAGTAGCTTACTCTCTCACTTTTCAGAAAGCGCACAAAACAGCCACATTGCCTGTGACTACCCGATCTGCAGCTCTGCCCGATCTGCTGTTGTTATGCTGTGTTCGTTATTCTCGCGTCCAGGAGAGAAGCTTTAAAATGAGACTAAATGGAGTCTCTGAGAAGGTTCAAATGGTGCTGTTAAACCCCAAACCCCTTTTTGTATTCATGACACTGTGTCTGATGGGATGGTAGACTAAAAGCTTTAGGAATCCAAACTAATAAGTAATAAGTACCCTGTATCAATATTGATGCAAAACAAGTGAAATTTGACCTTTTTAGAGAGATTTAGCAAAAGAAACCCACTTCTGGGGTCATTTGGGTGGATTTGACCTACAGTATCTCTGGCCCCCCTTGGTCGATTTTGATGATTGACATCTCTTTTTAACCACTAGAGCCAATGGAATCGAGGGAAAGTTCCACATACACACACACACACGTTACCAAATAAGGAGTGAGAGTGACGCGTAGCAAAAACTGGAAGCTGCGCTACAGTCTGGTGGCTACCATTAGCAGCTAATATTTATTCTCCGACTTTTGCATAAAAATGGAATTATGGATTATCAATAATTCTTTCAAAGTGACAGACACATTGGATTAACCTGCAGCTGCGTTTTTTCTCGTTTTAATGTCATTAAACACAACTTCTGATCAGAATAACAGCTAAAGGTGAGCATATCTCCGTGTTTTGCTACCTAAAGCTACCTTGTGTGTTGTCTGTATTTGCTTACCCTGTCGTGAGTTCTAATTGTTCAGTGATGATACTTATATTTCTATAATCTGTGAAATCTCAGGATGTTAGCTAAGCTTGTGCAGATCCAATAAGTATATCGATCGATTTATACCTAGAGTTTTGTGCTAAGTGCGTTAGCATGTTTTCGCTCAGGGCTCATTTAGACCCTTCTTGTGAGACTTGTGTTTTGTTTCGGTAAAAATTGTTTATATCATCAGTTAGCTGAGTTTCTCCCCGTTAGGAGGGTATGACACATTCATAGTTTTTTTAATATTAACTAGGGCTGTCAAGTTAACGCGTTAATAACGCGTTATTAGACTAATTGAGTCTCTGAGAAGGTTAAAATGTTTACTTTAATTAATAAAAAGCGCGGTAAGGTTACAAGCAGAAGATGGTTCAGTCAGAAAAACAGCTGTGTTCTGGCTCTCATGAGCGAAGGGAAGAGAGCGAGCACCACCTTTCCAGCTGTTAAATATCCTCTGCTGGCTCCTCCCTGTGGGCCGGTTGGCGCTGCTGGGGGCCGGCCCTCCACGTCTCCAATGTTCGTTGTTGCGCATTACAGAGGATTCAGACATTGCACATTAAATATATAACTAAACACGCCTTTTCTCCTCCTTATCTCTTTCATGACTTTTCATTTAATACATTTTAAACGCTGTAATCAATACTCCAAAAATACCTCACGGCTGGTATCATTTCCGGTAGTTCCGGATGTTGTCTCATGCTACCCACGTCTGTAAACAAACTTATTCAAATAAACTGTACCTTCATTTAATATTCAGCAATAATAATATCTCGACGTCTATAGTTTTAGTGTTGAAATCAGTAGGTTTCGGTGTGCAACACTCCGTGTCATATCGCTACTAAATTCACCTCTATAGTAAATGGTATATTAGCCACATGCTAAATGCTAACCAGAGATGAAGGATTTTCAGAATAAAAGCTTAACAACTGGTTGTGCACGAGAACTTCTGGTTTTTCAGTATAAAACAGCATTTAAACTGACGGTATGTTTAAGGTACTTTATGCCATCAAAACATTGATTTTAATTTCGAACAAGTCCCATTCAAATCCCCCGTGTTCCGCCACCTGCTGCACCTTTTAATTCTCCATTGTCCATTGTGATACTGCACTTTATGTACTTACGTTTCAAAGGCTTGTAAGCTACAGTTTGCACTGTTTCAATAAATGAAACTAATTTTCTCACCACATCTTTTGATTCATTTTGTCCAGCATTTGCAAGCTGTAGACTCTCTGTCAGAGCCATATATTGTATAATTGATGCTTTCAGTTTTCAGTTGAATTAATTCAATCCAAGTCAATGGAACACTCACAAGATGTCACCAAAATCACACTGTCCCTTTAAAATCTTTCAGAAAATGATATAAGTGTATCGAATTATATCGAATTGTATCGAATCGTATCGTTGGCTGAATATCGTGATATATATCGTATTGTGAGCTGAATATAGTGTATCGTATCGTATCGTGAGATTAGTGTATCGCTACAGCCCTAATGGCAACCCACTCGTGCAGTCAGAACCTCTGGCTGTGTGACTTGTGATGTGAATTTCTCCGGCCGATAGTTGTAATGAACATCAGTGTTTGACATCAAAGCTCCAACTCTCCTCGTGTTTCTCTGAGTCCTGACACTCCATTGTTTCATTACCACGCTACTTAATTAAAGCAACCAATTTCATCCTTTTCAGAGACTCCATTGCATGGGCGGTGAATTGAGAGATATTGTTGTGGAGAGTCGTTTATATATAAATCGCAAAATAAATGTGTGAATCCTTCCGTGAGCATTTATTAATATTGAGACTGATCTGACTCCATACGGATGTTAAGTTCACCTAGGAATGGTATCATTGACTTAAATGTTCAAATAAATGTTGCTCTTCTGTCTATATTGGTCATATGATGCCCCTTGACTGACATTTTTCCTGTTCAATATCCCCACTGATTTCCTTAACATTCTGGGATGAGAGTCCACATCACAATTACTCTAAACTGTCATTTCCCTTTGATCACCTCAGCAACAGACTTCTCTCCACTCTCCCTGTGTTCTGCCTCTGACTCACTCTCAAGCGCCTAGATGTCAAGAGAGGTGGTGAAGTGATCATTATTTATTGAGCAGTATACTCTTTCACATTGAATCATAACAAGTCATACTGAATGTAAATACAACTGACTCTAAAGTACGTCCCAGTCTGTGACATTGGACATTTTGAAGACTCAAAGTCCCAAGCAGTAGGTAGAATATTAGCTAGTCTATGTAATGGGCACAGAAAATAAATAGTTAACTGAATACTGGGATGGAAATTGCCTATAAGCACTCAGTAAAACATAAACACACACAAAAAGTTTCTGAATGATAAGAAGTATAATTAAAACATAATGCACATTACCATTTTGAGAGAGAGTACCTAAATTAAAGAACTCAGAAAATAATCTCTCATCGAACTGAGGCTCCAGTAAAAAACACTGACTGCGTCTCTACATGGACATCATGGTGTTTACATGAGCACAGAGAGATCGGGTTATTCATGTTCCCTGTTTACATGATAAATACTAGTAACCTGGCATTTCGATGCCTTTTCTCATCTAAACTATTCAGTATTTGTATCTCTCTATCATGACATAAAGACGAAACTCCTCTCAAGAAGTGAGACGCTTTTGCTGCTGCTGCCGCCATCACTGAAGACTTACTTTCCTCTTCTTTGAAAAAAATGTTCTTATGTCCATGTTGTCTGGAGGAGAAAACATATCAAACCAGGGCCGGACTGGGACAATAAGTCAGGCCGGGAATTATACACCCAGCCAGGCCACAACCAGTTTTCTTTTGTGCCATTTTCCTGGATTTATTTGTCAATATTTACAGCGTTCCTGCCCATAGTGATAGCCCTAAACTTTAAATCTACTACCCCAGAATAAATATATGGAGATGTGTTACTATTTAAACAAAATTTGCAAATCTATTTAGGAACCTATCCATGTGAACATATTTTAAGTGGAGGTGGACCTGAAATCCTCTAGGGGGGTCCGGGGGCATGCTCCTCCGGTAAGATTATTTTTTAAAATGTTGGACTTAAATGCATCAATCTGGTGCACTTTGAGGGGAAATAAACAGACTAGATCCATATGAAACAGAACTGTATACATTTAAATAATCATAAAATCATAAGAACATGGCCATAACCAATAACATACCATCCAATATGAAAAAACATTTATAGTTGTGAGTGTGCCTGGGCTCCTGAATCAGCCTCACCCGTCTCCCCCATATCCCCCTGCTCCTCTTTGAGGCAGCAGCAAATACTAGTTTTAGCTCTCAACAAGTTTTTAAAGTTTATCTTACCTTTTTTCACCTAGTTAACTTTTTATTTTTTATTATTCATGCATATTTTACTAATCATTCCCCCTTCAAATGGAAATATGTGTTTACATAAATGGTGACCAAAGCGTTTGAGACCCACTGAGATAACTCGCAATGTTTGCGATTTATAAAATACTAACTTGACGGGAAAACGTGCGGTCCTCCACGCAAACTCTAACCCATGCGTACGCACTAAGCACAAAAACGGGAGAGACGAGAAACTGCGATACCATTGGCAGAAGGAAGAATGGAGAGAAATATGTGGAAATAATACCATAAATAAAATGTTACCTCTCATTTATCATATATGAATAATTCATTTTCAAACATTGATTAAAGCCATTCTTAAAATGATTAAACAAACGCCTGCTTGAGACTCCTCAGTGCACACAAAAACATAACTTGGATAAATAAATAAATACGGATATGTTATTTAAAACCACCTCGAATATGTTGTGATAATGTTATGAAATGTTTTCTCATAAATGATGCGGTTTTGCATTTATATAGGTTGTATGAGCATGGTTTTATACACTACCGTGTTTAATCATGTTTTATGCCATTTGCTAAGACTTGATAAGTCGCTCATAAAACACAAGAGGTATGGAAACTAAGAACACCATATGTGGTAAATTGTACAGCTAATATAACACAACACATTAGTTGTATTTCCTTTAACTGGTGGATATAGAGTTGCTGCAGTGGAGACGCTGCGCACAGCTGATCGACAGCTGGGACACAAACCACCAAATACAAAAACATAATTCAGATCCAGTCGTCATGACTCCACTCCGGAGGGATTCCCCGATCATTTCTTACAGTCTCTCATCAAGGGGGGTCTCCTGTCCCCGGTACAAACACACTGCCTGAGGAAGGCTATGTGTATTATTTTTGTCATGAACCTTTTTCGGACCACTTATTTATTTATGTTGGTGACGAGTCGACCTCCATGCTGCTACTCTGTTCAAACGGCATCCACCAAACAATATGATTTATCTCGACCTCCCCAAAATAACCAAAATCTGACACGGTGTGAGATGAATTTTTTAGCTGTTCCGTCGTCATTTCCTGCGATCTCCTTCATAAAGTCAGTCAGTCAGAATGAATGAATGAATGGGCGTTTCTTTGACTATTTATAGGCAAATATGGGCATTACGTGAAGCCCGCAAAAGCTGCGCCGCATTTCGAGTCGATTGTGATTTATAAAGGGAAACCAGCGTAGGAAGTGCTGTACGCACTTTCCTCGGCGGCACGCAATGTTTGGTGAATCGGAAAATGTCGGAACATTTCTGTACCTATTTTTTGGATTTCTACTACGTAAGCAACCTTCCCACGTGAATCCTATGCACGGCGTTATACATGAGGCCCCTGAGCTGTAGTTATCAGTCTCTCAGTCTGACAGGAGAGGACTCTCCTCCACCTTGTTGACAGCTCATTATATCCGTTAGCGCCGCTAGCTAGCACCAGATGCTAACAACAACAATACACGTAACATTAAAAAAATCTAATACACACATTACCAAATAAGGAGTGAGAGTGACGTGTAGTCAAAACCGGAAGCAGCAGCCACTCTGGTGGCTACCATTAGCAGCTAACTTTTGTGCTCCGATTTTTACATAAAAATGGAATTATGGATTATAAACAATTGCCTCAAAGCCACAGATACATTATTAACGTATGGATCAAACGATTCAGCTGCGTTTTTCTCGTTTTAATGCCATTGAACACGTCTTTTGATCAGATTGACAGCTGCGGTGAGACAATCTCATGTAAAAGCTCTGTAAAAGGTACGTGTTGTGATGTCTGTGTTTGCTTCTCCTGTCGCGAGATCGGATCGGTTAGTGATGATACTATACTTAAATAATCTGTGGAGTCTCAGCTTTAATCGGATATATTGTATGTGCAGTTTCGATAAGTAATAAGGGTATCTTTATTTTGAATTCTGTGCTAAAGTGCGTTAGTATTTTATTTTTAAAAAGAAGAAAACCGCACGTCCCTGCAGTGTGAATATCGCGCATGCGCATATCGCGGTTATCACCATGACACGGTATATCGTTCAGCCCTATTGTGCACTCTTCTGTCAACTTGTGTCATTGCCTCTTTAAGATAGTTTATTGATCTGTAATTACCTGATGTTAGCTTAATTATCTCAGATCTCCAAAGAGAAGAGTGAACATGATGGAAAAATGTGCCTTGCCTAAATTTGCCACTGACACATTTAACATCAGTAAGGTCAAGGCTTTGTAGTCTCATTTGCGTTTTAATATTCCTGAAAGCACATCTGAACAAAATAGTGAGGATCTGTGTTAATCTATGTAGCATCTAGAGACGGCTATTATAATCCGGGGACATGTCCAGACATAATTTAAAGTTAATGAGATGCACATTTGCAGGACACTGGCTTCAGCTTTAGTACCACCAGCTTTGCTGATGCCTCATGAATTTGAAGTTTGAGAATATTGGTTGTCATACAATCCTGGGAAATCATTAGAGAGATGTTTTTAAACTGTATTGACTGCTGAGAGACAGAGTGGAAGGAGATTAGTTTGAACACAAATAATACCGAAGTTCTGATTGCTTGAAGTGTATACTTAAAGGTGGGGTAGGTAATTTTGGAGAAACCAGCTCGAGTGCGCTAGAATTTGAAAATACACAACCGGAAAAAATCTGCCACTTCCTTATAGAGCCCCTCCTCCAACACACACGAACGCGCACATGACCAATGAAGGCACGAAATAAGTTTGTGCACAGAAGGAAGGCTGACAGGCAGGTAGGCCATCCAGTTATTTTAATTGTTATCTCGAGCCGGTTTCTCAAACTTACCTTTTGTCATTGCAGATTCCCACATCTATTCAATGCAATTAACCTCTGAGAACTGGCTATAATTATGATTAAATAATGTATTTTAGCTTGCAGAAAAATCACACCTTGTTCTTATTCATAAATTGAATTCTAGACATATAAAAGCAAGTCTAAATATTAACCTTTGTACTGATGAAGGCTGCAAGATTTATTTTCCCTTCCATCGGGTGATGGATTTATTTTTGTCCTTATGCTCATCTTTGATTGGACCACATCTGCTCTCCATGATCCTCTGTATTAATGACAGCGCGAGGAATGCCCTCAAGTGTTTCTTAAGCGTATCTGAGTGAAGTCCTACTTATGGCTCCGAACCATAGCTCCGAACTCATTACTTCACATTAAAGCAGGGGTGGGGAACCTCCTGCCCCCGGGCCGTATACGGCCCCCGAGACCATTTGGTACGGCCCTCGAGGTAATTTATAAACACACACATTTTTTTGTTTGTTTTTTGTTTAAATCTAGACCGCAAAAAAATTAAACAAGTGAGTACCTGTTTTTCCTGGCCAAGGTCAGGGTCCTTGAACACAACATGAGCCAAACGTGTCATCACGTGGTATATGTCTCGTCTGACAAGGGTGTAGTTCTGACGGGGAGCACCAGAAAGTCGCTCAGGTGTTGTGTCACATTATGCCTCCCCGTCATGAAATGCCCTCCTTGTCACGGGAACGCGCATTTCTAAATTATACGTGTACACCTCTAAATGACACGTTTAATAGGTTTACACCTTAAAAAGATGTTTAAAACGAAAAGTAAACGTTCAGGGTTTTTATTAATGGTAATTTTCAGACTGTGAGTTGTTTAGTGGTAGCTCATAGTCTGATTCTTCTGGTTTAACTTTCGCTCCGTATTTGAGATGTCGAAATTCATTCGTCACTTCCTTTTCAGTTTTTGTTTTTTTGAATCTTTTTTTTATCATTATTGTTATGTCCTGTCTGTATAAATGTGCTAATTAATTAATTTTACATAGTTGTCATCTAATAATCAAAATATATGTTTACAAATGTTACATAGTCTTTGTCAGCATATATACGCATACAAAATAAAAGTGTGACATTCCTGAAACTTGCTCCATTTATTGGTGCCAGTCCTAGAACCATACCCTGAAAAATGCTTGAGGATGGGATTCATAGAAACATGTTTTTTTTTGGGGGGGGGGGCATTTTATGACAGGCCTGGCCATCACAATATGCCCCCCTTGCTATCTTACAAAATAAAAGTGTGACATTCATGAAACTTGCTCCATTGTCAATGACTTCCTGTAGTTACTTTTATTAATTGTATCTCATAAGTGTGCATCAATAACCTAGTATATTAATAATGTGCCATGCAAATTGTTGTATTGTATCATTGCTTGGACCATTGGTACTGTTGGGTTAATGTTGACCAGGGACATTATCAGGGTTTTAAAAGCAACACAGTGGCCTAAGTATAGATTAGGGTCAATAGTCACTACATACAGTATATTGTGTATCTCAACTCCAAACAGATAACATATGAAGCATCGCAGGCAGGCATCTTCAACTGCAATTTCATACAGGCTACACACGTCACACTCCAACACCCTTTCAATTCTGCGGTTTATTTAAGATGTGAGATTTCCCCATCTTTCTCCTTTCAATGTGCTCATTGGTGTGTATTACTTTTAACTGATACCCTCAGTTAATTTTTACCTTGAACTTATTATAATCAAAGCTGTAAAGCTAATGCATGTGATGAACAACAAAAGAACCATGAGAACCAAGCTTACATTGATGCGTACAGTGCGAAAGAAGTTTTTGATGTTTTGTAATGACATTTTGCAGGTTCCCGTTCTACAGAGGGTAAGGAGAGTGAAAGAAGGAGCAGATGGCTCCTCTGTGCTCACATTTAATCATTTAGAAAATCTATGAGTTTGTGTGTGTTTTGCCTTTTCTTCACACAAAATAATAAAAGACCACAACAAATGTGTCCTTATATAATTGACCTTTTAGTCAAAAATTGGAATGGGTCACCTTGACCCCAAATCTGCAATGTGGTGTATCTGA
Source organism: Pseudochaenichthys georgianus (assembly GCF_902827115.2). Classification (NCBI taxonomy): domain Eukaryota; kingdom Metazoa; phylum Chordata; class Actinopteri; order Perciformes; family Channichthyidae; genus Pseudochaenichthys; species Pseudochaenichthys georgianus. The sequence goes on from NC_047516.1 coordinate 37,163,458, forward strand.
AGATATTGATTACTTTTTGTCTCAACAGATGATCTAAGCAGGCTTTGCTTTTACTGCGGGATGGAGGAGCATGATGAAGAACATTGGGTCATTTCCTATTGCACATTACAAATAAAGAAAATTAGCAGAAATATGTTTCCAGACTTTATCAACATAACATTTGCGTTGGTAATTGCTACTATATTTGGCATCTTCAGCATTAACTGATAAAGGATTAATGTTTTGCTTGTTTTTCCATACATTTTTGTTGAAAATGTATTTCTTTCTCATAACACAACATTTATGTTTTTGAAAGATTTCGATAATTGAAGGAATGGTTAGAATGTTAGTGGGAAATACATTAGAGATATTCTATTATCATAAAAAAAATCCCATAATGCATACCTTACATAACAAGTATTTATTGTTTTCTCAGATGTGCTGTGACATTTGTCAGCGGTGGTACCACCACCAATGTGTACAAAGGCCTCCAGTGGATCAACCGTACTCGTGCCCTGGATGCACACAATGCCCCGAAGGAACCATCATTAACTGCCCACTGTCATTTCAACCAATGCAACTATTGGCCTGTCATAAAATGCCCCCCCCCCCCAAAAGAGGTTTCTATGAATCCCACCCTCAAGCATTTTTCAGGGTATGGTTCTAGGACTGGCACCAATAAATGGAGCAAGTTTCATGAATGTCACACGTTTATTTTCTAAGATAGCAAGGGGGGGCATATTGTGATGGCCAGGCCTGTCATAAAATGCCCCCCCCCCCAAAAAAGAGGTTTCTATGAATCCCACCCTCAAGCATTTTTCAGGGTATGGTTCTAGGACTCGTACCAATAAATGGAGCAAGTTTCACGAATGTCACACTTTTATATGTAACATTTGTAAACATATATTTTGATTATTAGATGACAACTATGTAAAATTAAACAATACATTTTAAAGCACGTTTATACAGACAGGACGTAACAATAATGATAAAAAAGACTAAAAAAAACAAAAACTGAAAAGGAAGTGACGAATGAATTTCGACATCTCAAATACGGAGCGAAAGTTAAACCAGAAGAATCAAGACTATGAGCTACCACTAAACAACTCACAGTCTGAAAATTACCATTAATAAAAACCCTGAACGTTTACTTTTCGTTTTAAACATCTTTTTAAAGTGTAAACCTATGGTGTAAACGTGTCATTTAGAGGTGTAAACGTATCATTTAGAAATGTGCGTTCCCTTGACAAGGGGGGCATTTCATGACGGGGGGGCATAATGTGACACAACACCGGCACTTCCAAAAATTGCAGTACCCATAAGGAGCTGTACACATACTGCAGTTTTTGCGTGGCTGTGTCTTTAGTTGAAAGCCCAGTGGCGATCTGCTCATCTGTCATACTGATCATACAGTCAATAACTTTGTTCTTATTAGCATCTGGTTAGCTAGCTATGCTAACGAATATAAGAAGCTTTTTCTACAACCAGTCAGGTAAAGACACATCTTTATATGATCATTATAGTTGTAAAAAAATAAGAGAATAATGTAAACAGGTATAAAATACTATATGACAGTACAAAAAAGTTGTTATTAATAAACAAGAATACAGTTTGAAAGGAGAGTGATTTGTAAAATATCCATAGAGAAAAAGAAATCTGCTTACAGTTCTGTTTAATCTGGGTGTTGAGAGATGTATCCATAGATCTCTTCATTTTGCTCTCAAAGTTCACCAGATTGATGCTTTTAACTTCAACATTTATTGCACAGTATGATGAAAGGCCAAATGAATGGGCTGTGATTTTAGTATTTTTAAGCAGAGGTCAATAATCTGTACGGCCCTCAGAGGATGTTGAAAAAATTGAAATGGCCCTTGAGAGGAAAAAGGTTCCCCACCCCTGGTTTACATGCATAAAAAGCTACATAACACACAAGGGGACGGGTAATAACCTACAGTCTATGGTAATAACCGGAGAAGCATGACATGGGACCTTTAAGGTGATGATCCAAGAGCATATCGGGCTGCTTTTTTTTTTTTTTTAAATGTTGAAGTTAAAGGTGGGGTAGGTAAGTTTGAGAAACCGGCTCAAGATACACTTTTTGTTATATTCCATGGAATGCTCTTAACATCACGATAGCAATGAATATCTGAAGTGCTTTGACAAAAAATCCATAACAAAATTTCATCTGTGGAAGCCGTAGTACTGTAAAAAGTACCCGGCTAAACGGATTGGATTGCCGCCCTGTCTGTCAGCCTTCCATCTCGTGCACGCACAAATGTATCTCGTGCCCTCATTGGTCGTGCATTGCAGCAGTACTTCAATGACTCGCCAGCAACAGGCGGCCACTTTCACCAGTCTGCTGACGTCATGTGCGCGTTCATATGTGTTGGAGGAGGTGCTCTGTAAGGAAGTCTGAAGGAAGGGGCGGATTATTTTCGGCTGTGTACTTTCAAATTTTAGTGCACTCGAGCCGGTTTCTGAAATTTACCTACCCCACCTTTAAAAGCATCAATCTGGTGCACTTTGAGAGCAAAATTAGAGATCTATGGATACATCTCTCAACAACACCCATATGAAGCAGATTTCTTTTTCTTTATGGATATTTTACCAATCACTCTGTATTTTTGTGTTACTGTCATATAGTAGACCTATGAGTTGGAATTATTTCATACCTGTTATTCTCTTATTTTGGAAATACTTATTTACATAAATGATTACCAAACCGTTTGAGACCCACTACTTAGACCTTCACCTCACTGAGCTGTAGTTATCAGCCTCTCAGTCTGACAGGATAGGACTCTCCCTCCACCTCTTTAATAACAGCGCCTTATATCCGGGTGCGAGAAACTGGAGCCTGCATAATTCTACAGCTAAAGACTGCAGCTACACACAAAACGCAGCATGTGTACGGCTCTGAGAATCTGCCTTGGTACAAAGTAGCAGTGAAAACATGGGACGGAATTTCATTGATTTGGGCATTCTCACAATAAGCAAGTGGAATGGATTTGATAATGAAGCACTGACACAGCGCTCTACAGTGAGCGGCGAGTGGATAGACCAATGCACAGACTTTCCACATATAAAAGTGGGGGGGTCTAAATTAATCATTTTAAAAGGTGGGGGGACTTGTCCCACCCTCATATAATGGCTGCGACGCCCATGCATCTCTGCCATGTCATTTTATCATCACAGTGCTCCTTTTGGATCGTTGGCAGATAACTGTGAAATCACCATTACGTTGGCTGCTTCCTTGATACTGATTGCAGTAGACGTGTCCTCTTCAGCACCGGGATGAGGAAAAGGAGCAGTCATGGTGGAAATCAAGTCTCTGATCGCTGCCCTTTTTAAGGAGCAGGCAATCACCCTGAAAGAAGAAATCAGAGAAGAAAGAAAGCAGTTCGGTGTCTTTACTTTTTTACTGAAACATGTAACTACATATTTCATTACCGACTGATAAAACTAGCACGTTTGCATTGTTTACTTAACTTGCATAACTTGGTGGCCTATAGAGGTTTATTACCCTATCTGCTGGATGTCAGCCAGGGACCTTTTTATTATAATGTGAACCTTACGTTACTACTAACATTTCTGTCAATCTTTTGAGGGTTTGACTAGATCAATATCTGCACTGGTATGCTGGCTTCAGGAAGTAGTCATATGCCTATACACTTCACACTTTTTAAAACTGAGCTCTAATATATCACAAAGTGGGCCGCAGTAGCTCAGTCTGTGGGGAATTACCTTGGGAACCGAAGGGTTTCCGGTTCAAGTCCAGATCAGTCCATAAATACGGAGTGAGGACTGGGTGCTCTAATGGCCCGTCCACACAGTGGCGTGCGTTGAAGCTTGCCGGCGGGCGTGTCTGAAACTCGACCAACAACCAATCACATGAATCTCCCGCCCCTGACACACAAGCAGCGGTTTGATTGGCTAAAGCTTGTACTGGCATATGATTCGATTGGCTGACGCTTCTGCCGAGGAGTCAAAAGTTGAACATTGCTCAACTTTTGCAGCGTGCCACGCCAGCAAAGCTCCGCTGCACTTCCCACAATGCAGTTCGGCGAAAAGTGACATCACCCCATGGTGAAGCGCCAACGCACGCCGCTGTGTGGACGGGCCGTAACACTGCTCCTTTGCATGTGTATGTGTATTCTACTGTCGATGACAAAAATAATTTCCCAAACTGGTATCAATAAAAGTCTTATCCTATCTTACATATAACCAGGGTTGGGTTGTAACGGAATACATGTAACGGCGTTACCTAATCAGAATACACAAATCAAGTATTCAGCTCGCGTTACATTTGAAAAACGAATAATCTGATTACAGTTACCTTCGTAAACCTGAAGTGAATACATTTTGGATTACTTATTGGAATTATTTGTGGAAAGATTTCCTCACAACATTTAATATTCATTATTAAAGGTACAGCTGAATCATCACAGCACACAAAACCTATTACCGCCTCAGATGGACCAAAAAAGGGAGCGTTTGAAAAAAAGGGGGTGGGTCCGCTCAGTGAAACGATAACAACGAAACATGGAGGAATAGAAGTCTGCGTTTAAATCGTGTGTGTGGTTAAAACACATCAGCCTGCGGTCGCTCTTTAGATTCCACCGGGTCCGTCTGCGGCGCGTTACGGCTGCGCCGCGGTTTTGGTCCGGCCTCCTCCGTCGTCATACCCTACGCGTTTTAGAAGCATTTCAGAAGCGGAGCGTCTTGCCTGCCGGCTCGCAGTTTTTGTTGATTTGGGGCAAAAAAGTATTTAGTCAGCCACCAATTGTGCAAGTTCTCCCACTTAAAAAGATGAGAGAGGCCTGTAATTTTCATCCTAGGTACACTTCAACTATGAGAGACAAAATGAGAAGAAAAAAAATCCAGAAAATCACATTGTCTGATTTTTAAAGAATTTATTTGCAAATTATGGTGGAAAATAAGTATTTGGTCAATAACAAAAGTTCATCTCAATACTTTGTTATATACCCTTTGTTGGCAATGACAGCGGTCAAACGTTTTCTGTAAGTCTTCACAAGGTTTTCACACACTGTTGCTGGTATTTAGGCCCATTCCTCCATGCAGATCTCCTCTAGAGCAGTGATGTTTTGGGGCTGTCGCTGGGCAACACAGACTTTCAACTCCCTCCAAAGATTTTCTATGGGGTTGAGATCTGGAGACTGACTAGGCCACTCCAGGACCTTGAAATGCTTCTTACGAAGCCACTCCTTCGTTACCCAGGCGGTGTGTTTGGGATCATTGTCATGCTGAAAGACCCAGCCACGTTTCATCTTCAATGCCCTTGCTGATGGAAGGAGGATGTCACTCAAAATCTCACGATACATAGCCCCATTCATTCTTTCCTTTACACGGATCAGTCATCCTGGTCCCTTTGCAGAAAAACAGCCCCAAAGCATGATGTTTCCACCCCCATGTTTCACAGTAGGTATGGTGTTCTTTAGATGCAACTCAGCATTCTTTCTCCTCCAAACACGTCTAGTTGAGTTTTTACCAAAAAGTTCTATTTTGGTTTCATCTGACCATATGACATTCTCCCAATCCCCTTCTGGATCATCTAAATCAGGGGTGGGGAACCTCCGGCCCCCGGGCCGTATACGGCCCACGTGACCATTTGGTACGGCCCTCGAGGTAATTTATAAACACGCAAAAAAGAAAAGAATTAATTCAAATCTAGACCGCAAAAAAATTAAACAAGCGAGTGCCTGTTTTTTTCCTGGCCAAGGTCAGGGTCCTCGAACACAACATGAGCCTCAGTGTCATCACGTGGTATATGTCTTGTCTGACAGGGGTGCAGTTCTGACGGAGAGCACCAGAACGTCGCTCCGGCCAAATATTGCAGTACGCATAAGGAGCCTTACACATGCTGCAGTTTTTGCGTGGCTGTTTCTTTAGTTGAAAGCCCAGTGGCGATCTCTCATACTGATCCAGTCAATAACTTTGTTGTTATTAGCATCTGGTTAGCTAGCTATGATAACGAATACAAGAAGCTGTTTCTACAACCAGTCAGGTAAAGGCACATCTTTATATGATCATTATAGTTATAAAAAAACAAGAGAATAAAGTAAACAAGTATAAAATACTATATGACAGTACAAATAAGTTGTTATTAATAAACAAGAATACAGTTTGAAAGGGAAGTGATTTGTAAAATATCCAGACTTTAATTGGGACTGGTTATCCTCTGTCTCCGATAGTTTTAAATCAACCTGTGACTCTTTTAATCTTACGCAATTTATCAAAAGCCCAACTCATCCTAATCTTAAACACCAAGATAAATCGTCTCTTACCGACTTATTTTTAACAAATGCGCCTCATAAGTTTTTGGATATTGGTATTTTTGTAAATGATATGAGTGACCATTGCGCTATAGCTACAATCAGGCAAGCTAAGCTTCCAAAAACAAGACCACAAATAGTTTTTAAACGTGACTTTAAACATTTTTGCGGGCAAGCAAAAATGACCTCTGGGATTTTGATTGGAATAAGATCTCTCATTAGTGATGTTGAACTGGCATGGGATTATTTTCATGAGGCTTTTACTAGAATTATAAACAAACATGCTCCTTTCCGCAAATTTAAGGTGAAAGGGCTAAAAAATCCCTGGTTTAGTCCTCAACTGGCCAGCATTCTAAAAGAAAGGGATATTGCCTGGTCAAGGGCCAGAAAATCGAAATCATTTCACCTTCCTAGTTAAAAAGGCTAAATCTGAGTACTACATTTCTAATACTACTAGTAACTTAAATGATCCAAATAAATGTTGGAATGTAATAAAAAACTCATTTGGAACAGAAACTAAAAAGGAATTACCAGCCTGCATTGTTACAGACTCGCAAACCCTCACTGACAAATCGGCCATTCTCAACTGCTTTAATGAACATTTTATTTCATCTGGTTCTTTGTTTTAGTCCCTACATTCGGGCCCTGGACAGAACGTTGATTCCTCACCACCTTCATCCCATCCCATGGCTCAGCCATTCAATTTCACTTTTATCGAGGTGATAGAGGTCCATAAAGCATTGCAGAATCTGGATCCACACAAATCGGCAAACTTCCTCCTCATTTTCTTAAATTAGCAGCAGACTTTATAGCTGAGCCGCTTACTTATCTTTTTAATTTAACTCTTTCCAACAATGAGATTCCTAACATATGGAAATCTGCATATGTTCTTCCTTTACTGAAAGGAGGGGATCCCTCATCTGTTAATGATTATAGGCCAATTTCAAAATTATGTGTTGTAGCGAAGGTCCTCTTAAAGCTTCTCATGCCCCTTTCACACCAGCGCCTTTTCAGCTCCGGCTCGGAGCTAGAGCCTGAAAAGCGCCGGGTTTTCCAGTTCACACCGGAGCTGCGCCGGCTCTTAGCTCCGGAATCCGCTTCATTTCCAGCTCCAAAAAATTGTCGGTCCAGAGGCAAGAGCTTTGGAGCTAAGAGGTGACGTTGCTTACCTCTCTCTTACGTCGAGGCGTGCAGGAAACTAAACCCACCTCCCATGGGTCGACTGTTATGCCTGCCTACAAGCAGTAGTGCCTATAAACACACTTTATAATCAGGCAACACTAACCAGGCTTCGTGTGATTCTGTTTATTTGTGCCTTACTTTGACCATCCGTTCGCTGTTATCGATCATTGTGGAGAGAGGCAGACGTGTTGTTTTGTATTATTGCAGCTATCGGATGCAAGTAGTCAGTTTAGCTTCGGTTGCTATGCTAACATCACCCGTTTGAAACCAGAGAAACTTTCATAACAGCGTTGTGATACCAAACAGTGTCAATTCAGACTAACACACATTCACTTAGGCTAAGGGGAACTGGGGATATGCATCAGCTGCTTGTGTGAGTCGGACAGTGAATACTTTAGAGCGGCCGCTGCAGTGTGAGCTAACCGGGAGCTAACGGGAGAATAAACTCCCGTGGAAGAGCAGCACTGCAGCGGTCGGTAAATGCTGCAGAAACACATTAATAAACAATGAACCACGGCACTCTGGAGAAAAGTATAAGGTTGGAGAAGTCGTTATTCAATTTATTCTGGCTTCGTGTGATTAAAAGCAACACGATCATCGACCCGACGCAGTTGTTGTGAGCTGCCGTAATGGCTGCCGTCGGGGGGCAAATCAGCGATGTAAACGGTGACGTCATGAAGCAGCAAGGGCAGCTCTGGGGCGCCAGTGGGCGGTGTGCACAGAGCGGGAGCTGAAAAGGGAAACCGGAGCTGAACCAGAAAAGCTCCCGCTCGGAGCTAGAAACTGAAAAGCGCTGGTGTGAAAGCCGCATCAGTGAACAACTTAAATTATTCTTGGACACAAATGACATTGTCAGAACACCAATCCGGTTTTAGAAAACAACACAGCACAACAACTGCTGCTATTAAAGTGGTGAACAACATAATTGAGGCATTGGACTGTAAAAAGTATTGTGCAGCTCTATTTATTGATTTGTCAAAGGCACAGTTGATCATATCATCCTGACGGAAAGACTTCACAATATCGGCTTATCTGGGCATACTGTAGGTTGGTTTTTAAATTATTTATCAGCGAGAACCCAATGCATCCGATTTTCTGGGTCCTTTTCTTCCTTCCTCCCGATAGCAAAGGGTGTGCCACAAGGTTCCATATTAGGACCCATTATTTTTACCATATATGTAAATAATCTATGTAATAATTTAGAAAATGCTTCTTACCATTTTTATGCAGATGACACTGTTATTTATTGTTCCTCCGCTTCTATAGAGCAAAGTCTAGATTTCCTCCAGTCTGCCTTTGATGTCATACAAACCCATTTATATCAACTAAAGTTGGTATGAAATGCTGAAAAATCCAAAGTGATGATATTTTCGAATGGCAAAAAGTTACCATCTATTCTACCCAAGATGTGTACTGCACAAGGACAGTTGAGAGGGTCACTACTACTACTTACAAATATCTGGGATTTCTTATTGAACTGAACTTGTCTTTCAAGTTACACACGGAAAATGTTGTTTCAAAGCTAAAAATAAAGGTAGTAATAGGTTTCTTTTACAGGAATAAATCCTGTTTCTCTTTTCAGACAAGGAAACATTTGATATCTGCAACGTTTTTACCTGTATTAGATTATGGTGACCTGCTATACATGAATGCCTCTGACCAATGCCTAAAGAGCTTGGATACTGTGTACCATTGTGCCTTCCGATTTATCACTGGATGTGGATATCGAGTACACCATTGCAATTTATATGCTGCTGCTAATTGGCCATCTTTGTCTGCTCGCAGACTTTCCCATTGGTTGGGTTTTATTTATAAATCTCTGCTTGGGTTGGTTCCCTCCTACATTTGCACATATATGTGTCAAAGAGAAAGTCTATATGGCCTGCGCTCCCAAGATTTTATTCAGATGCTGGTCCCTACAGTGAGAACAAAACTGGGTAAAACGATAGTTACGGCTGTAACTACGGTTCTATGAGTCCCGGATGACCGCCAGAGGCGGTGCTTTAGCACTGGATATGTCCATCGCGCGCATGCGCAGCTCGAGTACCAATAACAACAAAGTCACCTGTGACCCACGTGACACCGGCTATATCAGCCGGTATTGTCAGAGGGTCTGTTCCCCGAATCTTCTCGCGAGCACACAAGAATTCTGAGTGACAGGGAACTCTGGCGGTCCGGGACTCATAGAACCGTAGTTACAGCCGTAACTATCGTTCTATTTCGTCCCTACTGACCGCCAGAGGCGGTGCTTTAGCACTGGATGACTTATACCAACAATGTCATGAAGAATCCAAGCCCTTGCTCACCACTGGAAGCAGCGGAGCTCGGCAAAAGGACCACGCCCAAAGAATGGGGAGTGGCGACATTGACCTGATGTCAACTGGAGAATGTGCCAGAAGACGCCCACGACGCCGCGGCACAGATGGTCTCCAGGCGCACCCCTCTCAGGGCAGCCCAATATGTTGAGATGCTCCTTGTAGAGTGGCATCTCAGCCTGATGGCAGGGGGCGGCCACTGGCCCCGTAAGCCTGTGAGATGGTATCGACAACCCAGTGGGGCAGCCACTGGTTAGAGGGCCTAACCTCCTTTAGTGCCGCCAGGGCAAACTCAAGAGTTGCTCCTCCTGCCGTATACAGGCAGTAGCCTTGATATACGCCCTTTGGGCACCCCCAGGGCACAGCAACTTCGATGTGCCGTACTCCTGAATGTCAAAGCGTGCCAGCTGGGCAGGCTGATTGAAGTGGGTTTGTGGAAGGACCCCGGGCGGGAATGCCACATTTGCCCAAAGGGCAACGCCTGAGAGTCTCACCTCGGGCATGTATTGTTTATGGAGAGGACATGCAACTCCCCGACTCGCTTCCCTGAGGCTATGGCAAGCAGAAATGCTGCCTTCGTGGGCAGCCACCTAAGCCCCACCTGGGCCAGGGGCTCGAAGGGAGGAGATGATAGGGCATCCGGCAGCAAGGGCAGGTCCCAAGCCGGAGCCTTCGGGGTGCAAGGGGGACGCTGCCGTAAAGCCCCTCTCATAAAGAGGGACACCGACCTGTGGCACCCCGCTGTGGCGCCGCCGACCCGAACATGTCGGGCAGAATCGCAGCCAAATAAATTCAGAGTGGAGTGAGAACGTCCACTATCTAGAAGGGACTGTTGTCTAAGCAACAATGTACATGCTGTCCCCAAGGAACACGCACATTCTTGACCCCCAGTTGGGGTAGAAAGTGCGTGAGTGCAAGCTGCACGGCCCGAAGCTCTAGCACGTTGACCTGGCGCGCACTCTGCTGGGCAGACCGCTGACCCTGACCGGTCTTGCCCTGCCGCACTGCACCCACCCTGAGAGACATGCACCTATGGTGATTGTCTCCTGGCGGGATGGGATGGCGCCCATGGGCACGCCTACCAGGAGATAGGCCCTGCCCCTCCAGCGTGACGGAGAGTGGAGCAATGCTGCGACACCCTGACTTCACTGTGCCTGTGCCACTTGGCGTCCAAGTGAAGGCTGTTCAGCCACATCTGCATGGGGCGTGTTGAGAGCTTCATAGTATGAAGTAAATACTTAAAACGAAAGTTAGTTATAATCAAATATAATCAATTATATTCTTGTATAACCCACAATGAAAATGCTTCATATTTTAGGTTTTTCTATATTTACAGCATAAACAAAACAAAGTGGTTTGTTAAGTTGAGTGTAAGGCCTATGATTTATGCCCTGCTCTCTGATAAGAGAGTGGGCAGGTTCTTTCCTCTCCTCTCACTGCAGGGAGGGGGGCTCCAGACTTAAGCAGAAACACATGGAGGCCTCAAAAAGGTGGTTATGTCATAGTCATAGAATATGTCCAGTCATGTTTTGTTTTACACAAACTTGGGAAGGTGTGTCTTATGCCAGAGCCAATAGAATATGTTGGTTGGGTATAGAGGAGGTGTTTGTGGGTTTTCTATCCGGTTTTTTGAGCATAAAAAGACTGGCTTTTTTGGTTTTCGTTGGGGAGAGGGGGGGAAACCCCTGGTATACTCTCTCCCGGTAGGCTCTGTTTTTCAGAGCTGGGTTAGACGGCTCTCTGTAAGGTTTTATGCCGAAAGCTGCTATAACCAACGGAATCCATACATGGGTTTTATGCTGGTGGTTAATAGAGCTATCCGGAATATATGATTTTATACCGAAAGTTGCTATAACCAACGGAATCCATACATGGGTTTTATGCTGGTGGTTAATAGAGCTATCCGGAATATATGATTTTATACCAAAAGTTGCTATAACCAACGGAATCCATACATGGGTTTTATGCTGGTAGTTAATAGAACGATCCAGAATATATGATCCATACATGGACTTTTGAATGAATATGAATTAAGGTTTTAGATAAAAAATATATAACCCCATTTTGATATGTTTTGTATGATTATAATGTGTTAAAAGGTAAAGACTCTGTACTGGTTTGGACCTATTACTTTTTCTTCAAATAAACTGATCTCACCTTTTGGATTGGGACAATAAAAGGGAAAATCTGTGCTCTCCTCTCCTGCTTCAAAGGTAAGATTGCACCCTGCCACACACATGTTTAGGTAGGAACACACCCCATTTACTGATACCAAAATCCTTCGGGATCGCTTAAACAGATTAAAAAGAGTTGTCTGAATAGAAACAGCAGTTAATTGAACCTGGTTCTTCGGGGAGTTAATAGAGGTGAGATCTTGCTGACGTTTGGTGGATCTGAGCCAAGCAGTAAACTTACATAGACTCAGTAACTTCGGTCGGGTCAATTAGTGAGGTCAGAGTAGTTTACCGGAATAAATTCATCGGGGCCGCACCTAGAACTCTAAACAGGCGCAACGACAGCGGGCCTAAGGGCCCAGCGGCCGAGGCAGCTGCCAGTCTGCCCAAGGGCCGGAGGAACTGAATATAAGGCACCCTCTTGCCCGGCCCACGTGGAAGTAGGCATCCCTCGGTTGAGAACCACTCCACCTGTGCGTATGCAGTAGTCAGCATATAGAATGGCAGCACCTTCAGGAATCTGTTGATTCCTCTGAGGTCCAAGATCGGGCGAAATCCGCCGACTTTCTTGCTCACGAGAAAGTACAGTATGCCGAGTAGAACCCCCTGGCTAAGCAGAGGGTCTTACTGGGTTGATTGCGTCCTTGGACAAAGGACGGACAACTCTTGGCCCAGAGGTAGGGCCCCTACCGGATCGCTGACGACTGTCAATTAGACCCAGCCGAAGGCTAGGGGCCGGAGCTGCGGTCCGTACCCCTGGGTTAAGGTGAAAACCACCCAAGGGACGGAAGTACAGACTGCCCAGAAACTGAGCTGCTGCTGGGAAAGCAGCCGCCGACCACCCCCGGGATTTCAGAGCCCAGCCCCCCGGACCCTGGAGCCTCTTGGGGGGTTCTGGTAAGACTCTGGGGCACGAGGCCGCCTGGAAGGCGGGCGACATGGGGCACGAAAGTCATTGGCAGGCGGTTGAGTGGGCCGCTAAGACCTCTGCAGACCACCCCTGTAATCCGGCGGCTGAGTGCGGCTGCTAGAGCGGCCCCTGGTCCTGCTGGGAGTGGGCACAGGTCTGCGAGGACCCGAGTGCTGCTGCCTGGTCTGCCCTGAAGGGCCAAGAGGCGACTTCATCATGCCCCTATCGGCAGCTAGCCGATCCACTTTAGAGGACAGCCTGTTTCTAGTCCTTCTATTGGGGGGAGCACACATAGCCGTCGCTCCCTCAAGTCGCCGGGAACGGCCGAATTGATCTGGAGGAGGACGTGACAAGGAGAGGCGTCTGTTGGCTGCTGCCAGACGTTCCACCTCAGTGATTCTAGCCACTCTGAGCACCCGAGGCATGCAGCTACAGCTCATGCAGGCGTTTACCGTGAGAACCTCCCTCAGATGCTCGAATTTCGTCCCCACTGACCGCCAGAAGCGGCCGAGGCAGGAGGGGCAGCGGTCGTGGCCGTCCTCGGGCTCAAGAGAAGCCATACAGGCGCTACATGAATGAACCATTCTGTAGGTAGCCAGATTCAGCGTAGCCAGGAGCAGGTGCGGGAACACAGCCTTCACCAGCTACCTGCTTAATGGAAAGAGTAGAGCGTTGCTGCTACTCGCCGAACAGAAAGAGGGATGTAATTACACCCATGTTACCGGCAGAGGGAGCGGGAGCGAGAGCACTGCCTTCACCTGGCTGGATTAATAAACACGGCAGTTCAGCGTCTACCAGGAGCGGGGGCGAGAACACTGCCGGCTGAGTTAGAGACGAATGCCAGATGCAGCATAACCGGGAGCGGGTGCGGGAACACAGCCTTCACCAGCTACCTGCTTAACGGAAAAACAGGGCAGTTCCGCGTCTACCAGGAGCGGGGGCGAGAACACTACCTTCACTGGTTGAGTTAGAGACGAATGCCAGATGCAGCGTAACCGGGAGCGGGTGCGGGAACACAGCCTTCACCAGCTACCTGCTTAACAGAAAGAGTAGAGCCGCGCCGCTACTCGCCCAACAGAAATAGGGATGTAATTACACCCACGTTACCGGCAGAGGGAGCGGGAGCGAGATCACTGCCTTCACCTAGCTGGATTAGTAAATAAGGCAGTTTACCAAGAGCGGGGGCGAGAACACTGCCTTCACTGGCTGAGCTAGAGGCGAGTGCCAGATGCAGCGTAACCGGGAGCGGGTGCGGGAACACAGCCTTCACCAGCTACCTGCTTAATGGAAAAAACCAGGCAGTTTAGCGTCTACCAGGAGCGGGTGCGAGAACACTGCCTTCACTGGTTAAATTAAAGACGAATGCCAGATGCAGCGTAACCGGGAGCGGGTGCGGGAACACAGCCTTCACCAGCTACCTGCTTAACGGGAAAAAACAGGCAGTTTAGCGTCTACCAGGAGCGGGGGCGAGAACACTGCCTTCACTGGTTAAATTAAAGACAAATGCCAGATTCAGCGTAACCGGGAGCGGGTGCGGGAACACAGCCTTCACCAGCTACCTGCTTAACGGAATAAACAAGGCAGTTTAGCGTCTACCAGGAGCGGGGGTGAGAACACTGCCTTCACTGGTCGAGTTAGAGACGAATGCCAGATGCAGCGTAACCGGGAGCGGGTGCGGGAACACAGCCTTCACCAGCTACCTGCTTAACAGAAAAACAAGGCAGTTTGGTGTCTACCAGGAGCGGGGGCGAGAACTGCCTTCACTGGTTGAGTTAGAGACGAATGCCAGATGCAGTGTAACCGGGAGCGGGTGTGGGAAGACAGCCTTCACCAGCTACCTGCTGAACGGGAAGAGTAGAGCGGTGCTACTACTCGCCGAACAGAAAAAGGGATGTAGCTACATCCGCATTACTGGTAGAGGGAGCGGGAGCGAGAGCACTGCCTTCACCTAGCTGGGTAAAATAAAGAAGCTTAACAGTATACGCAAGACGTTAGCCGAGCGGCTGCTGCTAACGATCAAGCGAGATCAAGTCAAATAACACACATGTTTAAGACCAGATAACTAGCTTCTAAAGAAGAGAATAGCACAGAGCCGTAGTTACAGCAGTAACCATGGCCAGGGCTCACACGGCATCTACCCATAGTTACAGTAGTAACTATGGCCAGTACTTACACGGCATAGAGCCGTAGTTACGGTATTGCCTATGGCCAGTACGTGCACGGCTAGGAACCGTAGTTACAGTAGTAACTATGGCCAGTACTTACGGCTTAACCCCGTAGTTACAGTATTAACTATGGCCAGTACTTACACAGCTTGGAACCGTAGTTACAGTAGTAATTATGGCCAGTACTTACGGCTTAGGACCTTAGTTACAATAGTAACTGTGGCCGGTGCCTAAAAGTGTCAGCCAACGGCTGCCCACTAGACAATATAATATTGGGAGGATGAAATCCTCCTTAATGGCCATCCATGCAGAGCCAACCCAGTCTCACGGCATTTCGTGTTCACCAACACGATTTTTAATCTATTGATTCGTGTTCACCATCATGATTTGCCCCTTTTTTTTCGTGTTGCACAGCACGATTTTAAAAGCAATGTATTTCTACTGGTAACGTGTTTCGTGCCTGCAGGCTGCAGCACGTCTTTTTCTCCGGTCGGGTCGTGGAAGACCGGAAGCTGTGTGGTTCTTAAAAACATGTTCTTACTCAATATCAAGCCACAATTGTTGCTTTTATTTTAAATCGTATAATTTCGGACTTTTGTTGCCGTCTGTGAGGAAAATAAATGGGGCTCAGAGCCTCAGGATACTGAAATCTGTATTTTTAAATATTTGTTTCCTTCTAATTTGTTATTCTTTTCAAAATAACACACTGTTATTTACTCACCAATAACACACAATTATCCTTGCTTTTATTTATTGGTTTAATTCCATAATCTCGGGCTTTTTTGGCGTCCGTCAGGAACTGAATCTCAAAATAAAAATAACCGGAAACAGACGTAGGCCTATTAGGGACATTTCGAGCATCATTGCGATTGTCAACATTTCTGAGTTTAGGATGGCCAAAGACACTACACTACCTATAATCCCCAGCTATCGTTTAGGACTACAGTTCCCGTAAGGTTACGCAGAGCGTCAAACAGCTGTGTGAAATGGAACGAAACCACGCCAGACTATCCAAAACAGGAATCGAACACCCCTCCAGAACTACACATGCTGGCTATTGTGTTTCGCAAAATGTTCTATGGGACGTCTCTACTGAACGTTTTCGTTTTTCCCACAATTAGAAGTTGCCAGTATTAAACACATTGGTGTTATCAAATGTAAAACATATAATTAATAAATGGGTGAGAATCACTTGTGTCCATAATGCGCAGCATTATATTAATGTTGTATACCCACATGACAGCTCATTGCTACTTTGTAATTCTACTCCACTACAATTCAGAGGTTAACCTGGTATGTTTACTCCACTGCATTTATTTGAGTTACTTTGCAGATTCTGATTAATTATGTGAAATATAAACAACCCTTAAATCAGACTTTAGTTTCACCTGAGTAAAATTCAGGTAAGGTTATTGTCAAGTGCCAACAATCAGGAGAGATATTTGATAGTTGATGCGCTTGAGAAGACTAAACATGTATCTGCAATTGACATGAATGGAAACAAGTAATAAAGTATATTCATTACTCGTTATTCTCTACTAATAGTTAATTAAAGACTGTATATTATGGCTATTTTGCACATCCCTTTCAAGATTTTCAAAGGTTTATTGACATATCATACACAACTACGGTGTAGTTATGCAATGAATGAAAAACTTGGGTCACAGGTTCCTCAACAGTGCATTACAAGACATCTATCAATATGTGTGTGCCTCCACCATTAAACTGTCATATTCTGCACATTTCTTATTCTATCTACATACATAAGAGTATAATTAATGTGTATAATATCAGTTAAAATAAGTGCTTCAACATAGTTAACATTGCAGGAAAGCAATATATTAGACGTTAATTACTTTGTCAGGCTTAATATTTTATATTTAATGTTTAAATAAAGGTTAATCCGTTTTTCTGTTTTGCACCTCCTCCTATCTGTGTACATCCTGCACTAAACTGTTTTATTGTAGAGATCACTTATAATATCTTCTTGATTTTTTATATTCTATATTTCTATATTTATACTTTCCCCCTATGAAAGTATGTACTCTTAATATTTTTTTAATCAAATATAACACATAAAAACAATAATTCAATAACATGCTTTAACCACTAGGAGGTGCACACAAGGTGCACACAGCCATATTAACTTTGTATTATTAGTGTGTATGTACAACATCTGAAGATGTATAGTTTTATGCATGCTTTCACATCATTTTACAGCATATTGCTATACTATTTCAGACTCAGTATTTACATTCAAAATTCAAAGAAAATCAGTAATATCTTTAAAAACTACAGTCCTTTTCTATCAGCTGTGCACCGTTATGGTGTAAATATAACCTATCTATGAATTAGATCAAATGTAAAAGTCAGCCGAATTAGTGTTGATACTGCAAGGAGACGTATTGTGTGAAGAGAAATTGAAGATGTTGTTTAATTGTTGATATATTTATGATCCACGTCAAGTATTCAGTTTCGGCGCCATTTCTTCCAGTTTTTCCAAAGGTTTTCTCATCAGGGCTCTCTAAATAAAGAACTACGGCAGATCTGTAATATGTAATGCAGCCAAACCATGTATTACAATGCCGTTATGTGATGACTTTCAAAGAGAAAAGCAAGAGCACTCGGAATTAAGTATTATTTTATACTTTTAAAATGTTTTCCGGATTTCATATAATATAAACACCAAATCCCAGCATGCATTGCGGCTAACAAATCCAATCAGCGAGCTTAAAACCATAGCTGAGGATCTTGGGTAATCGCTCGAAATGCCTACGTCTGTTTCCGGTTATATTTATTTTGAAATTCAGTTCCCGACGGACGCCAAAAAAGCCCGAGATTATGGAATTAAACCAATAAATAAAAGCAAGGATAATTGTGTGTTATTGGTGAGTAAATAACAGTGTGTTATTTTGAAAAGAATAACAAATTAGAAGGAAAAAAAGATTTAAAAAATACAGATTTCAGTATCCTGAGGCTCTGAGCCCCATTTATTTTCCTCACAGACGACAACAAAAGTCCGAAATTATACGACTTAAAATAAAAGCAATAACTGTGGCTTGATATTGAGTAAGAACATGTTTTTATGAACCACACAGCTTCCAGTCTTCCACGACCCGACCAGAGAAAAAGACGTGCTGCAGCCTGCAGGCACGAAACACATTACCAGTAGAAATACATTGCTTTTAAAATCGTGCTGTGCAACACGAAAAAAAGGGGCAAATCGTGTTGGTGAACACGAATCAATAGATTAAAAATCGTGTTGGTGAACACGAAATGCCGTGAGACTGGGTTGGCAGAGCACACGGCACACACAGTGAAGATTGTCCTCTGCATATCGTCCTAGTGCTAGGAGTCTAGTACTAGGAGCAGTAAATACAACGATATAGCGCTACTGCAACCATACCATGCGTTTACCGGGAGTGGGAGCGAGAGCACTGCCCTCACCGGCTGAGTTAAATAATGAAGCTTAACCGTACATGCAAGGTGTTAGCCAAGCGGCTGCTGCTAACAATCAAGCAACCAAGTCAGAACACAATGTTAAGACCAGATAATTAAGCTTCTAAGAAAGAGAACAGCCCGCATAGAACCGTGCCTGGTTACAGTAGTAACCGCACATGCCGAGCACACAGCACCCGCCGTGAAGATGTTCTCTGCATATCATCCTAGTGCTAGGAGTCTAGTACTAGGAGCAGTAATACAACGATCTAGCGCTACTGCAATCAAACCCTATGCTACAGGGAGCGGGAGCTCTGCCCTGAGTTAATAGTTAAGCTCAACAGCAAGGTGTTAGCCAAGCGGCTGCTGCTAACAATCAAGCGACCAAGTCAGAACACAAATGTTAAGACCAGATAATAGCTTCTAAGAAATAGAAAGTACTTACCTTACTTTCTGCATCTAAACGAAAAACGGGTTTAAAGTATGACCCTCTGGGCTTCCATACTAAATTGAATGAGGGACGCAGCCAAAGCTGGGACTCAAATGCTAATGGTAGCTGGGGCACAACGCCACAAGCAGAACTTTCAAAAGAGCATAAGGGCAACTTTATGGGAGAGGAAGCGGGAACACTGTCGTCACTAGAAAGTCTAAGCCACAAACAATAAGACGGTAATCAGGACAACTTGGCTGGGAGCGGGTGCGGAAACACAGCCATCACCATCAACAAGCTGACACAAACCTGTCTGTCGAGGCTCTGCACAGCCGGCCACAGCTCCTGGAGGACGCGTTTAACGACCCGTAGCTCCGACTGTCAGTCGCGAAGCTTCACGCGGCCAGCTGTTTGCAGAGAAATCCCTCAGATCAAACGTTCAAACCTGAACGATGTAGGCTACAAAAACGTAGCCACGGTACCCTCGCGCAGCGAGAAGATGAAAGGAACAGATCCTCTGACAATACCGGCTGATATAGCCGGTGTCACGGGTCACAGGTGACTTTGTTGTTATTGGTACTCGAGCTGCGCATGCGCGCGATGGACATATCCAGTGCTAAAGCACCGCCTCTGGCGGTCAGTGGGGACGAGATAGAACAGCTTTTAGATATTCTGCCCCCACAGCTTGAAACAATGTACAGAAGGAGCTGAAACAATCAGATGTCATCACTATGGGGGAATTCAGGTCCATCTTAAAGGACAGAGGACACCATTGGTAGATGTGAGTGCTCGTATATCCTAAAATCGTTTTACATTTTGCCAGTTTTGAATGATTTTAATAGTTTGTTTTACTTCGCATATTCAATCAATCAATCAATCAATCAATCAATCAATCAATCAATCAATCAATCAATCAATCAATCAATCAATCAATCAATCAATCAATCAATCAATGTTTATTTATATAGCCCAATATCACAAATGTTACATTTGTCTCAGTGGTCTTCACAGTGTGTACAGAATATCAGTATGACAATACATGCATATTGACTGGCTAATGTGTCATTTTATTTGTGTTTTACAGCTGTATTTGTCTGCCTGTCATGTCTGTGTTTTATCTGTTGTAACTTTGTACATGCTGCCCTTCTTGGCCAGGTCGCTCTTGGAAAAGAGATTTTAATCTCAATGAGTCTTTTACCTGGTTAAATAAAGGATATATATATATACATCGTTTCAGATGTTATGTTTCAGTTGTGCTCTTGATAAGCCATTAAAACAGTAAAAACACGTTCAGTTTCCTCTGCTTTTTGTGTCTCCTGTTCACCAAAACATACCCATCTGTGATGGAAAAATAAAGTAATCTAAAAGTAATCTGAATACGTAAAACACGTAACTGTAACTGTATTCGGATTACTTTCAGAGCCATGTATTCAGTAATCAGTAACTGATTACATTTACAAAGTAACCCTCCCAACCCTGCATGAACAACTGAATTTCCCCTTGGGGATTAATATAGGGCATTCTTATTCTTCTTCAACCTCATTGCTCAAAAGATAGTGCTGGTTTTTCATTTTGATTTAACATTTCTGAAATACTTTAGTACTTTGTGGCGTGTTATTTATCTCAAAGGACAAATTGATTATTAAAATGCTCTAGTTTAGTATCATTATTGTTATCTTTAGCATATGGGAATTCAGTACATAAACAACATGCATAATGTTACCCTGCTGTCTCTGTTTACCTGCTCTGCAGTTTGGATTACTCAAACTTTAAAATGTATTAGATTTGGGTTCAGGTCACTTTCATACTTTTCATCTCAGAGTTATAATATCGACTCAACTCTTCAACGTCAAATGTTCCAGAGCACAGCGATGTTGGATTCTCCCACATGTACTTCAAACAAAGGAAGACCTGTGAGACCCCCATTGCTCGCCCCGATGCTGAAACTGAAACACTTCTCTTAACCGAGCTCCCCCAATCAGCATTTAGCTCTTTAACTTCTTCCAGCTGGGTCCAGCTTTGAGCCCCCCATCCCCCCCCCCCCCCCCTCCTGCCCCAGTGGATTCCCCTACCCTGAGCTCACCTCCCCGAGCGACGGAGGGCTCAGGTGCCATCACTGAACGAGATGTCGGCTAATTTGGCTCGACGCGCCCTAACACACGCACCCTCCTCACATCAGGGGCCGAGAGGGACTCTGGACATTAAACACTGTCTCATTAGCTTTATTTGGAAGAGATGGAAGATCTAATGGGAGGCGGTGTAATGACCAAAAAAAAACATCTGATCTCCATCCGCTCCAAACAACATCTAGGTAGGGCCCGGGGTCAGGGTCAAAGTCCTGTCACGCCTCTGAAGCAAAGGGAGAGGTGGGACTGAGTGAGGGAATCCAAGTTCAAGCACTTAGGAAGAATGGGGGGTGACGAGGCAGCGGACTTAAGATAAGAGCTTTGTCTTCAGGATGCTTCAGAGTTAATCCATTCACACTTTAGAGGTGGCTCTGTTCTTGATTGGGTTCAAATGAATGGCTTGTGACTATGTGTAAGTGAGTTAACACATGATTGAACTTTCTAAATGTGTGTTCATCAATGAGTAGCACAAATATTCTGCACCACCTCCTCTTAAAATCAGCCTTCTCGGCAGATGCTGCATTGTTTGTGAAGCAATCCACCATGATGGGAGGAAAACAGAATGACGTTCCATCTGAAAGTTTGTATGCCACCCAAAATGGTCAGCAGCTGGCTACCATTACCCAATTAAATCTAAATACCACAGGCAGCTTTTTGAATTAGAGACATTTCTCAGCTCATTAACATCTCATGAATGCCAAATCAAGAAGCAAATAATTGCTGGCTGATGATATAGTTTGTAAAACGGAGTATTAGGGCCACACTTAGAAAAAAACAACAGAGAGATTTCGAGAATAAAGTCGTAATAATACGAGAATAAAGTCATAGTTACGAGAATAAAGTTGTAATATTACGAGAATAAAGTCGTAATGTTACGAGAATAAAGTCATAATTACGAGATTAAAGTCGTAGTTTCATAAGTGACTTGAGAAGGAGACAACAGCAGCGTCCTGCAATAAGATGAGGAATGTGGAGCATCTTGTGAAGCAGTACTTTAGTTTAGGTTTCTCAAATAACGAAAATACTTAATCTTTTTGGCACATCAGCATCAGATTATCATAAGTATTAGAACAGGGGTGGGAACCTTTTTCCTCTCAAGGGCCATTTCAATTTTTTCAACATCCTCCGAGGGCCGTACAAATTATTGACCTCTGCTTAAAAATACTAAAATCACAGCCCATTCATTTGGCCTTTCTTTCATGCTGTGCAAAGAAAAAAAGATTATTATTTTTTAAATGTTGAAGTTAAAAGCATCAATCTGGTGCACTTTGAGAGCAAAATGAAGAGATCTATGGATACATCTCTCAACATCCAAACAGACCTGTAAGCAGATTTTATTTTTCTGGATATTTTACATATCACTCCCCTTTCAAACTGTATTCTTGTTTATTAATAACCACTTTTTTTGTACTGTCATATAGTATTGTATACCTGTTTACTTTATTCTCTTATTTTTTATAACTATAATGATCATATAAAGATGTGCCTCTACCTACCCTGTAGAAAAAGCTTCTAATATTCGTTAGCATAGCTAGCTAACCAAATGCTAATAACAACAAAGTTATTGACTGTATAATCAGTATGACAGATGAACAGATCGCCACTGGGTTTACAACTAAAACACAGCCACGCAAAAACTGCAGCATGTGTATGGCTCCTTATGGCTACCGCAATTTTTGGAAGTGCCGGAGCGACGTTCTGGTGCTCTCCGTCAACTGCACCCCTCTCAGAGGAGAAATATACCACGTGATGACAGGGTTGCCAACTCTCACGCATCTGGCGTGTGACACACGCATTCACTCTCAATCTCACACTCTCACGCTGCCCAAACTATTCTCACGCCAAAACAAGAATACCGAAGACTAGAAACGGTTTTGAAAACTGTTGTCACGTAGTGATCGTGTTCTCAATAGAACATCTTTGATAATATCTTCTGGCCAATCAGAATCAAGATAACGGCGAGGTGTTGTTGCAGGAAGTCCCGACGGAGAATACTTTTGCGGTAGTACATCTCTATATACATCGATACAACATTACGTGTTGATAGAAATCAACACGTAATGAAATAAGACCCCACGGTTTGATGATTGATAGGTGTGTGGGCTGTCTTTCATTTTGACACACAGAACAATGGGGGCTATCCACCCTTATCCACAATGTAAAGTAATTCACAGCCTCTTCCCTCTTCTCTCTGTGAGGAGCAGCAGGTTCAGCTTTCAGAACAAAGTAACACAAAACTAAAATGGCATTCATTTTTTTAAATGTGTAGTAATAGATTTATTTCTTTTTCTTCTCAAGAGAGAAGACCAGAATGTGTGCAGGGGTTGGGTTTTCAGCATGCCAACTCTTTCACCTGTGGGGAAATTGCAGGATTGGCTCCAGATATGGGGGGTTATTACTCCCGCCCTCCACGGCTTTATAACATAACATGTACATCACTTCGCTGTACAACTTTTTGTTGGGGGGGGGGGGTGTAAGCACAGTTAGTACATGTTTATAAAACGGACAATTCAAATCAAGCAATCTGATGTTTCTTAGTCGTGATATAATGAGCGTATATCCTGGGTATAATTGTAGTTACTTTTCACAAGTCAGTATCCCTCCGCGTCTGAGAACCGTTACAACCATATGGTTACAACTGTTACATTACGTCCGTCACGAAACTAACTAACTAACAAAGCTTAAAATGGAAACATTTAAGGTTAACTTCGACCTCCGGGGTGGCCTTACTGTGGAGGAGTGGATTGAGAAGTGCCTATCTCCAGAAAAAAAAAAGCACCTAAACGACGACAATGCTGTCTGTCTATTATGTTCTCTAGCTGTTATTGTTGCTATTGTTGCTATGCAACCACCTCGCACTATGTTTTGTGCAGAAGGCAACGGAGGGACTATTTTATTTTGAACATCATTATTTAATAATAAAAACTATTTAAATTGGAGTGTGTATTTTTCTTTCACATTGCCAGCCACACGTGGTAACCGTTTTATAAATGCAATAGCTCACTTCAGGCCGTGATATACGAATATCTATCGACACTCCGCTTCGCGTCGGGCCGAACCAAGCCGTAGCACAACAGTGCTGGAGCAGAACAGTGCTGGAGCAGAACAACAGTCTGGAGGAAGAAGTGGGCCGGTCGGAACATTCACTAGCAATCCCCCCTCCCAGAGCTCTATATATGGCGCTGCCCCCTCCTCCCGTTGACAATTTACTAGCGATAACGACGGCCGGTCGAGATTCCCGGGCTGATTTTTAGTCCCAGTACGCCACTGAATGTAGCTATTATGTAAGGTGCTGGTATATATATACTAACTGTGCTTCCTCCCCCCCCCCCCCCCCCAAAAAAAAGTTGTAAATCAAACAAGTGAAGTACATGTTATAAAGCCGTGGAGGGCTGGAGTTTATAAACCAAAGAGTAACCGCCCTGACGGGACGCTGTAATAAGTAACGCGAACGCACCCGCAAGGACACCTGGCCTCCTATTGGTTGAGGGATTTTGACAGGATTGTTGCACAAAAGTTTCGAGCGCCGCACAGAATAATTCTGAGAGCAGAAAAAGTTTCGAGCGAGCACAGAATAATTCTGGGCAGCAATATATCTGAGTGCAAGCGTACAGTTTGAGCACAAGCAGAGCAAATCTAAGTGCAAGCAGGCACTATTTGAGTGCGAGGGCACTATTTGAGTGCGAGGACAGAGTTTGAGGGAAATAAATACATAAAGTATGCTCTCAAATTTAAATACCACGCTCTTGAATAAAGATAGGGAATAACCCCCATATCCAGGTCGCCCTTTTTATTTATTACAAGACAAATGTGCCTTTTTGTTTCATACAGTTCAATTTGGATTGAGACAGGGAAATAATCTAAACCTCATGCGTGGCGTTTCACTGTCAAGGGGGCGATATAGCGTGTATGTAATTACATTGCAAATACTGACTTGAGCCCCACCACTGTAGGCTATGGGTTAGCCCTATATTACCCAACACAAATACTCCGGAGCCGATAAGTCAATTAATTGCTTATCGCGACAGGCACACAATAAAACTGTGGAAACAAACATGTGTTTGACTTTCATTAGTGAATGAAACTGTGTGCCCTTTATAGTCTGTGTCCAATATTGTGTATTTGTATTAGGGCTGTCAGTCGATTAAAATATTTAATCGCGATTAATCGCATGATTGTCCATAGTTAATCGCGATTAATCGCAAATTAATCGCACATTTTTTATCTGTTCTAAATGTACCTTAGAGGAATATTTTTCAAGTTTTTAATACTCTTATCAACATATGAGTGGACAAATATGCTTTATGCTAATGTTTATTATCATTTGAACAATGACAAATATTCTCATGAATATTAAACACAACAACCTCTGAACATTACAAATATTCGCCTCAATTAAACCTGGAACCTCTCTCATACAATACAAATGGTGTGTGTGTGTGTGTGTGTGTGTGTGTGTGTGTGTGTGTGTGTGTGTGTGTGTGTGTGTGTGTGTGTGTGTGTGTGTGAGTGTGATCGTTGGAGCTATGTGCAACTCAAGGCATATGCTCGAACGGGAGCTGCCTGGACGCTGCAATCATGTTGCTGCAATCATGAGTGTGCTGACTTCTCGTACAATGTCCCGCTGTCTGGCTTCCTGCATAAAGTCAAGTCCTCGGCGCAGTTGTGTGGATAGAGCGCTCCTCTGTTTTCATTTAAACAGCTCCTTATATCCGTTAGCGCAGCTAGCTAGCACCAGATGCTAACAACAACAATAGCCGTGTTCACACTGCGGTACGGTAATGCACGTAAGGTCTCTCTCTCGCTCGCTCGGGCCACACATACACACACCCTCCCGGTCCTCCCGATGGCCAGTCGGTGCCTGCCGGTGAGCGTGGAAGTGTGGTCTGCTGCAAGCAGGCGGCAGGAGCGGGGCTGTCAGCATCAGCTTGTAGATGGTATTTTAAACTCGATGCGCTCTGAAACTACGGGGCGGCCGAAGAAAAAAAATACACATGCGTTAATCGCGTTAAAATAATTAGTGGTGTTAATTTTTTTTTGCGTTAACGCGTTATTAACGCGTTAACTTGACAGCCCTAATTTGTATATATTGTATATCCTATATGCTAAGGTCCCGCTACTGACACGATAGCAGTCATTTCGTGCGCATATGTGTAATTAAACCCATGATATCAAAATCTCACTCCAGCCAGGTACCCAAAGTTGGCAACCCTGCGTTAGGCTCATGTTGTGTCCAAGGACCCTGACCCCTACCCCCTTCCCCGTCAATTTATAGTTTTGGTCCACAGCACAAACGTATTAGTTTAACAAAATCCGCATCTAAAATTGTGGTATAGATACGTTATTTTCCCCTGTGCAATTCTCCAACCCAGTCTCACATCTCACATCACATCGTCATAAACAAATACCGGAAACAGACCGAACATTTTTTTTTAAATAAAATAATACTTTATTCCTAGTGTGTTTGCTTTTCTCTTTGGGGTTCATCACATAACGGCATTGTAAAACACGGTTCGGCTGCATTAAATATGACATATCTGCCGTAGTTCTCTATTTATAGAGCCCTGCTGAGAAGACTTCTAGACAAACATGAGGAACTGCCGCCAACACTGATAACGTGACGTGGATCATAAATATATCAGCAATTAAACAACATCTTACATTTCTTTTCACACAATACGTCTCCTTGCAGTATCAACACTAATTCGGCTGACTTTTATATTTGATCCAATTGGTAGATAGGCTGTATTTACACCATAAAGGTGCACAGCTGATATAAATGGACACCTAGTGGTTAAAGCACGTTATTGAATTTCATTATTTTTATTATTAGATATTAATAGGATCCCTATAAAGTATATTCATCACTCGTTATTCTCTACTAATAGTTAATTAAAGACTGTATATAATGACTATTTTGCACATCCCTTTCAAGATTTCAAGATTTTCTAAGGTGTATTGACATATCATATAGGCCTACACAACTGTGGTGTAGTTCTGCACTGAATGAAAAACTTGGGTCGCAGGTTCCTCAACAGTGCATTACAAGACATCTATCAATATGTGTGTATACCTCCAGCAGTGTTAACTATGTTGAAGCACTTATTTTAACTGATATTATACATAATGTATTATACTCTTATAAGATGTATGTAGATAGTATAAGAAATGTGCAGAATACGACTTTAATGGTGGAGGTATACACACATATTAATAGATGTCTTGTGATGCACTGTTGAGGAACCTGCGACCAAAGTTTTTCATCTCCGGCCTTGTCAGGTATTGAACAATCAATAAATAAAGAACACAGAATTATTAAATATAAAACACAGAATTTGTGTGATTATACTAAATGATTTACAAATAATCACCACTGCATATTTACAACTGTTACACATGCTGATGTAACGCAAATGTTTCCAACTTGGGATCAATAAAGTATATCTTATCTTAAGATGATCGATGGCTACTGCCATATTTGCACAATGTGCCTCTGAACCTTGACCAGTGCATGTTTCAGGCTTATCAATGAACAACAGGAGGGGTCACAGACATAAGACCAGCTGTTAAATAAAGCTCTTCTGACCTTAGCTGGCATGTGGGTATATATATTAATGCTGCCCATAATGGACACAAGCAATTTTCACCCATTTATTAATTATATGTTTTAAATGTGAGTGTTTCCTATCCCCTAAACCTCCAGGGATGTACACAGTTTAATACTGGCAACTTCTTATTATGGGAAATACGAAAACGTCTTTTAAAACTACAACTCCCAGCAGAGACGTGCCATAGACAGAGAACATGTTGCGAAACATAATAGCCAGCATGTGTAGTTCTGGGGACGGGGTGGGGGAGGGGGGGACGGGGTGGACACGTTCAAATCCAGTTTAGGACAGTCTGCCGTGGTTCCATCCCATTTTAAAGTGTTGTTCGACGCTCAGCACACTCTCCAATCACAGAGCTTGAGGACTATCACAGGGTTTGTCAAGCGAAGCGGAGAGAATACTTACTTCCGGGTGTAATATTCTCTAAAGCAAATGAGCTGCTCCGACCCTCGGTCCTGACGGACCCCAACTTGTGTTTATTAATCAAACAAATAAATAAACACAAGGATAAGTATGTGTTATTGTTGAGTAAATGGAGAATTGCACAGGGGGAAATAACGTATCTATGCCACAATTTTAGATGAGGATTTTGTTAAACTAATACGTTTGCGCTGTGGACCAACACTATACCTTGACGGGGGGTAGCAATAAAGATAACACCATTAAACAGTTACAAAAAAACGTAGGGATCCAACAATTTCAGAGGCGTTTTTGTAGAAATACCACGTCCTACGTTGTGGACCAACGTAGTTATTGCACGTTTTTTTGTGAGACTGGGTTGGGCAAACAGATGTTCCTGATTTGAGAAAGAGCTTTGTTTATGCTTACTTATGAAGGCAGCATTAGAGACGGACTGTGTTAGTTTGCAATTCCCCAAATGTCAGGCATCAGTGAGAAGACAAAGGGAAACAGTTGACAGGAATGAATGAAGGGCTGCTAATGGTCATCACTGGTGGACCTGCAGACCCCTCAAACAGTGTTGTTTTTGGAGGGGGGGGGGTTCATGAGGTGTTGGAGGTTAGAGAGATGGACTTAATGAGGGATGATGGTCCCTCTTCATGAAGAGAAGTGCTGAGATGCGCCACCCACCCACCTTCTCCCCCACCTCCTGGCTGGACCCCAGGTGTGCAGCAGCTGAAGCACAGGGTCTCCCCCCTCCCCCTGTCCACAGCTCAATACACCATTAGCCTCTGCAGCTGACCTGACCAGGGCACACCTCCCTGTCTACTTCCCAGCGGAAATACAAGCAGTAGTTTAGTTTTAGAGTAGCTGTTTTGGTATGAACACTGTAGCATTATAAAAGAGACATACATGTACGCACACGGACTATTGGTGCAAGCAAAACACTCATTTGCAACGCCTGTCCACAGGGAGCGTTCACAAATACATTCACACAACACATCCACAGAGAGACATACACGATAATAGGTCCATACCACAAACACATGCACAACATTACCCCCACACATACATGCACAGATAGTCCTTGTCTGCTGGGGACTGGGTGTGAGAACAATGCTGTTTCTGTGGGCCATGCTTCGACACCTCTATTAATACCATGAACATTGCGTTGCCTAAAAGGAACATGCTTAACAATAAAGCAGTGGATACATTGTTACATTCTATGAATGGGAAAGCTATTATTTTAGGGTCTGTCATTTCTAAATGTTTACCAATCATTCCCATGATATTTCCTAAAAATAACTATACTGCGATTCATTTAAAAGAGAGGTCCATGGGTTCACTTCAGATGTATTATCTCCAGTTAATTGCTAGCACAACCCAAACATCGTCAAACCATTTAAAAAGCTTTCAGTGAAATATAATAACTCTCACTGAGTAACTGAATCACAGATATCCTGACACATACACTTGACAATAAATACCTCCTACATTAATCCTTACTCTTTCAAATGAACACATGCAAACATGTCGACATGCATCACTGTGTAACACTTGGGCTTCTATTTGCTTGCACTAACACATTGTACTTGATAAGGGCGGGTCATCTCTAAGTGGTTGACCTATCACAACAGAGCCGCCCAGCTAACCAATCAGAGCAGACTGGGCTCTGGTTTCAGACGGAGGGTGAAAAGAGGTGCTGCAGCACAGGCAGTATGAGAACAATAAAGAGCTTTTTGAACATTAAAGCATGGAGACATGTCCCAGCAGAGACACTACATACTAATGTCCCTTGTATGCTATAGCTGAATATCAGAGGAAGTGTAATTGATTAAATAAACTGGAAAAAGTTAAATGAGTAGCTGGCAGCTCTTGGACTCGTTCTGCACCACCCACTGTTTGACATTCGCAAGAACAAAGCAAAACATTCACTGAGACTCGGCCTTGAATTGGCATTGGCTGAATAATTGCACAGATGGGCGAATATTGTTATATACTTTTAAAAGTCCCTATTAAGACCCTTCCCCCAACCCCCAAGGTGTATTTTCAGATCTGGGCGTCAAACTTAATCCATCTTCAGTTTGACTGAAGTGAAATGGAAAAGAGTGTATCATGTGTGACCTTGGTATATGATATCAAAGACCCTCCTCCCTCCCCCTCCTGCATAGTAATTCACTGTCAGCACTCCTCACAGATATGAGGTGCAGTCTGTACCTGGTGTGTTCAGCATCACCCTAACGTCTCACAGTAACCAAGTATACATCACTAAAGTGCTCGTGTGCTTCTTTTTAGAGATGACATGACATTCTAGTAGGAAGGAATGGCGCTCCGAAAGCTGTCTTTGTGTTAGAACACGTGTATTCCAGTCGATCCTGCCACTCTACATGGTTCTACCCATTACGTGTTGATGGGGTTTCTTATGGTGACTTTTGGTGACATGACATTTCCCTGCGAGGTTAAAGGTCGTTGACCAATGTCGGCAAACAGGCAGATGGTGAACTGTGTTTCAGGGCCTCTGCTTCAAGAAATTGATCTTGTCAATACATCCGATGAGCCGCGACACTGAGCATGGCACTGAGCAGCTCTGAGGAGAAATTATGACATAATCCACTTCATATTACAAATGAATTTTCACTTCAGTTGTAGGTCATTTAGATTATTGTTTGTCATCTAGCGAAACATGTATGATTTCTGAACTGAGTTATGATTTGATCTGCAATTAACAATAAACTGTGAGCATAAAACACATCCCTCCAGAAACCCTTGTAGATATACAGTAAAGCAGCACAGGACTAATATCCAAGTGAAAGGTGTGTGAACTTATGGCCAATTAAAACATGATAACATATCAAACTGAAGTGTTAGAAATATGGTAATCTGCCACATTCAAACAGATTACATTTGTTTGAGATCATACAGAGTAATTTAAATACTTGTTATTAAGTGATACCACTACACATGTATGGTCAGGGAGGGTCCGAACATCAGAACATCAGACAGCTGCAGGACAGCAAACCCCCAATTGAACAGAAAACCAAGACTACACACACTCTGGAATAATAAGGCAGAAAAAGGTACGTGATGTCAGTTGTTATGAGTGTGTGCATGCATCTGTGTGTGAGTGATGAGCTGTGTGTGTGATGAGCTGTGTGTGTGTGTCAATGTCACTGCTGTGACTATACAACCAGCACAGGCCCTAGTTGACCCCCCCCCACACACACACACACACACACACACACACACACAACACACACACACACACACACACACACACACACACACACACACACACACACACACACACACACACACACACACACACACACACACACACACACACACACACACACACACACACACACACACACACACACACACACACACACACACACAGACTATATCACCCCTTGCTGCTAAATACCAAACAAACTATGTGCAATATATATAGATGCCGTTAATAACTGTGTAATATATACCTGCTGCTAAATCCTAAGAACTGTTACAGGATGTGTATTTTTTTTAAATTATGTAACTTTTTATTTTTTATTATATTTTTTATTGTATCATAACTTAGTACTTTTTTTTAATGCATGTCACATATTTAACATATGTAACATTAAGCTGTCTGTGGCAAATGTCCCCTCCGTGGGACTAATAAAGGTATTCTGATTCTGAGCCTAATTAAAAGGCACTGGGTGCAGAGGGGCAGCTTTGCCGCCCACCGACTCCCTTTATACCCCTGCTCTCTGCTCTGCCTTTGATTACCATGCAGCACTAATGCCCCTCAATCTCTGCCGCACATGTGACCCCTCACTGCCTGAGAGCACCTCTCCCCCGGCTTTATCTCACAGCTCAGGGCAGGAAAGTCCTATTTCCTGTTTTCTCAAGCTGAAACGAAATGTGATGAAACACTTTTTGTGTTAGTGAGTGCCGCCGGATATGTATAAAGTTGTATAAGTTAATTTGTCTCCAAAAGGATTTACACATTCTGGTGATGTATCCTGAAAAAGTGAGTTCAACCATATCTCCAGTCTTGCTCCAGAAAAACTGTTTGAATCACTCAGACATCCTTCATCACTCAAACAAACAGCTTAGATAAAAGGTCAAATACAATTAGTCGATTCACATAAATTATAGGCAAGCACATTTGTAAAAAGTACACATCCATTTCAAAGAAAATAAAAACAAAAAAAGAATACTAGCATTATATATGTTTTTTTAAACTTTTTTTAGCAACTCTTAAAAAAGATCAAAAAAGTCACATCAATGGTCACGTAGTGAACATCGAAAAGTCAAATAAATACTGGAAACATTTTGAGAAAGCGAAATGTATGTGTGAAATATTTTCCAAATATGATAGAAATATTACTATTCCAAACATCATTATAAAGGTATGTGGACATATACAGAGGTAGCAGTGAGTATAAAGAATAATAAAGTACAGGAGGGTATATTTCACATGAGCAGTGGATTTACACAGCAGTATTTACCGTTACGGGCAGAGGTCTTTTTGACTATGCTAATGATCTGTTTACTCGACTGAGGAAAGGCAGCTTCCAATAACAACCTCTGCCACGATGCACAAAAAACACACTGTGGCCAATTTGAGTTTCTCCCAGTGTGGAGTAAGGGAGGTAATCCCCTGCTGTAATTGCATTCTGGGAGCTTTCTGAGAGGCTTGATACACCACTGAAGCCACTTAGCGGTGAAAGACGCGTCTCAGGTCTCTCCAAGGTCTGTGCTCCACAACATATGTCTCTCAATTCCTTAATCTCTCTATTCCCAAACAAGATGGTTAAAACATGCATCAGGCCTGGTTATTAGGGGCCCCTGTGACGCACCTCTTCATTTGACATCACTTGAAATGAGCAGCCGACTTGGGAACAGACACATGGAAATGACTTAAGGAGAGAAATGGAGGAGAGCTGTGGAGGGAAATGTATTCATTTCCCACTCTGACTTTGAATTAAAGTCGCTTTGGAAGAGGTGTAGGGATGGAATTGGAAGAGATCAAGTCTGTCTTTGTCAGGAATTAGTGTCTGCGCTTTGATAGGTGCGCCCTCTGTAACTTTGGAACGAGAGGAAAGGGTGACTTTGAGAATGACGTCCTTTTGGAGCAAACGTTGTTTTCACAGCTTATTCTAATGCCATCATAACCATCACAGTTTCTGATTGGGTCATTCTACCGATAACAGTTTGCTGTTTTTTATGGATTATTTTTATCTTGGAAACACAATTTGGGCCGAACCCCACCCAATAAATATTTTCTCTCACTTTGAGCATCAAGCTCTAAATGTGTTGTCAATGTCCCCACCATATGATACATTCCTAACTCTTTCCTCCCTTTCATTGATGTCTCCTTTCTGGTGCTATATTTCCACAGTCTAATGGAAATTGTAACCCCTTTTGTTACGGTGTGAGGGACCCCAGGTGAGGCCCGACCCAGGTCATCCATCAGTCCCGTCACATGTCCCCCCACCCCCTAACTACCCCACAGCCCACATCCCAGCATGCATATTCACAAGAGCTGGTCCCGTCTGAGGAAACCAAATTGCCCCACCCTGTGTATCTCTTTGCTCAGTCAATATTAAAATGGGATAATAAAGAGCAGCAAGATTCCCCCGTGGTAATGGCCCCCCAGAGACCCCGGACTAATTAAAGGGCCGCCCCTGCCAATAAACAGTAATCACTCACGGCTCTGGGCAGACACATGAACTTCTGACGATTAACAAACAAGCTATGAGTGGAAAGAGAATGTTGGTATGAGGGGGACAAGAGATGCACTTAGGCTTTCTTTTGTTAAGAAAAACGTTCTTACATCTGTCTGTGGAAAAATATCAAGGGGACTCTGATTATGTGAATTCACAAAAAAGCCACCATCCTTTATTGATTTCAGCTATCAGATGTGATAACAAAGCAGCAGATGTAGACAAAGAGACCTGGGGTGGAGATGGACTTTTTTACCCACTGTAAAACGGGATAGTGTAAAGTCAAAGTCTAGACACAGTTCATAACAGCACTTAAAGGTATTTCATGAGCCTTTTATATTTCATTCAGTGCATATTGATTATATAATATACGTGTTTATACTCAAATCTGACAGCAGTCCTTATGTATGTCAATATTCTGCTTTTATCTTTTATGTTTTTTTTTTTCAGACAGCTTGTTACATTGCAAACATCACAGGATACATTTAAAGGTGGGGTAGGTAAGTTTCAGAAACCGACTCGAGATACACTTTTTGTTATATTCCATGGAATGCTCTTAACGTCCCGATAGCAATGAATATCTGAAGTGCTTTGACAACAAATCCATAAAAAAATGTCATCTGTAGAAGCCGTAGTACTGTAAAAAGTACAACCAATCAGTTTAGCCGGCCGGCTAAATGGATTGGATGGCCTACCTGCCTGTCAGCCTTCCATCGGGGCACAAACTGATCTCGTGCCCTCATTGGTCATGTGCACGTTCGTGTGTGTTGGAGGAGGGGCTCTGTGAGGAAGTGGCAGATTTTCTCCGGTTGTGTATTTTCAAATTCTAGCGATCTCGAGCCGGTTTCTCAAACTTACCTACCCCACCTTTAAGATATTTATCAGATATTTATCAGCTGGAGCACATTTTAATACATCTTGTACACATTGTCCGTGATGTGCCGGAGGAACGATATTTGTTTAGCAATGAATGTCGGACTGAGGTCTGCCATGGCCTCTTGGTCAAATGCAGACTTTGCTAAAATAATTTCAACATCAGGGTAGAATTTAAAGGAGCCCTATTCTTCTGATGTTCAGGTGTACAGTGTATCAGTATGTAGTGTCTCTACTGTGACATGTCTCCGTGCTTTAATGTTCAAAAAGCTCTTTATTTTTCTCATACTGCCTGTGCTGCAGTGCCTCTTTTCACCCTCCGTCTGAAACCAGAGCCCAGTCTGCTCTGATTGGTTAGCTGAACGGCTCTGTTGTGATTGGTCAAAAGCTTAGAGACGATTCACAAGTAAACATAGGAGTCCTATGGAGGTGTTTTAGGGTAGGGGGGGAGTTTGTGAAAAAATCCCTCTGGAGAGAACACAGGGATGTTAGCCTTTGAAGACCATTTACATGCACTCAAATCTATAGAACACACTACAGGAGAGGGAAAACCCTAAAGCGCAGAATAGGGCTTGTTGAAATTAATTACTTCAGAAAGCAAATGTGTGTGTGTCATCGATAAGTCATCCTGGACCACTTATGGCGCATTTCCACTATAGCGTGGAGCGCGGTTTAAGCATGCCGTGTCCGGCCTGTTTTTGGTTGCGTTTCCACTAGTCGTAGTTCTGGCTAGCGGGTACTTTTTCACAGTTTTTCTGGCTCTCCAACATCGAGGTTCTTTCCGGGCCAACAACCAGGCTGAGTCGGGCTGAGTATGCTAAACTAGAGAGAGAATCGCTGGCAAGGGGGCTACAACTACAACAAGATGAACATATTTGACCGTCATTTAATTGTAATACACGTTTCAAAATGATGCCGAAGTAACAACATACTGATACCGGTTAGTAAAAACCATGAATTAATGCTTTGACAAGTCTGCAGACAGACGGCAGACGAAAAACTTTTTTAAATGCGTGTTTTCTGAATGGAGCTTGGCTAAGCTAACGTTATATATGCTCCGACCGTCCACACTCACAGCAACGGCCTATACAGACATAAATAAACCAGCGACTGTATTCGCCATGACACAGGCAGTCTGTGGTTTGTACTTGTTTAACTTTTGTCTAGTTTCTGAACAGTTATGAGGAGCTGTGAGCTCTGAGGGCTAACAGCTAACGGCTGATGTTGGTTTTGTGTTTCGCATTGAAGATGACGTCACAGCTCCACCTACACTGCGTTACTATAGTTACTGCCCCAGCTACTAAACTGTAATTGAAACGCAGCATGAAGTGAGCCTGGCCTACCAAGGCCTAACTATTACTAAGCCGTGCGGGGCGGGCCTGCAGTGGAAATGCGCCATTAGCCTGTTTGGGCGGGACCTGCTGTGATTTGATGAATAAAATGTCTTTAACATAGTGATGTTTGTTGCTGCTCTCGTTGTGCCGCTATTTGTTTAATAGAATGAAAGAAAAAGGACCAACATGGGCAGGAATCCTAATGGCCTTTATTAGCATTTCAGTCAGAGCCTGATGAAGATAGGTAATTAGCATATACTATGTATTAATGAGTAATTCATAATTATTCACAATAATATGATGCATACTCGGGTGGGCCTTGTCATTTGCTACAATGTCATGCAGATTCAAGATCAATCTAAAGTATTATGCCAAAAACACTTGAAAATATCATTTATTTGTAGGCTAATACATGATGTTAATGTCTTAGGTGTGTTTCCTAAACATGATGTCAAATAAAAGACAAGGAATCAAATGTTATTTTATTACTTTGTCCAACAGGATTTGTTTGTTTAACAACCGGTTAAAGTTATAATGTCAAGAAATGTTCTTTTATTGTCTTACGTAAATGTGTTTTACATGTACAATTATTGTCCACTAGTAATGTAATTATTGAAGAAACTATATAATATATATATGTAATTTGTATTTATAAAAGTAAATACTTTGTTAAACCTTAAAGCCTTATGCTGTCTTGAATGAAGTCAGCTCAGTTTGTCCATCAGAGGAAAATGCCATTCAAAGTCAGGTCACGCACGCAGGCACGCACGCACGCACACACACACACACACGCACGCACGCACGCACACACACACGCACGCACGCACACACACACACACGCACACACACCAAAGTCCTCCTTCTTGCAGGACGACTGATACTCTAAAACTTGAACAAATTATGTTCCCTGACGGTTGAAGCAAAACTTTTAGTGTGACCGTACAATGAAAGTGGAACTTAATAAATGCACCATAAAACATGATCTAAGTGGCACGACTACCCACGATGGCATCTGAAACCTGACCAGTAAAAAAACATCCTCCAGTCATTGTAAACCAATGTGTCTGATCTTAGAGCCTCAGATAACACCGTGACCATTAGAGCTTCTGTCGCTTCCTGAGAGACCCGCAATTAGTCTAATGGCTTCAGTGTGAGAGCTGGGAGAGCTGGGAGAGCTGGGAGAGCTGGGAGAGCTGGGAGAGCTGGACCAGCGGCAGAGGGAGAGCAGTGGGTGCCTGGAAAAGAGCCAATCATCTCCGCCCTAATTGCCATGAAAACTCCATCCAGTTGGGTTTATGGAGTTGGTTAAGCAGGCCCGGTGTTCCCTGGTGCCTGACCAGAGGGGGTGCAACATGGACACCAGATGGAAGAATGATAACAGGGAGTGATAGCAGGAGGAGGAAGAGGTTGAGCATGGAGCATGGTGGGCGACTTGGCTGGCTGCGGAGCATTGTTGTTCCGTGTGTACGGCCATATGTCAACGTTGTATCCAACATGACTATAGGTGGGAAGTGGACAATGTGCTGAGAGAGTTTTGTAATGTTCCAGGCGTCATCCCAACAAAGTTTTCGGCAAAGATGTTATACAGTTCAGTATTAAACACAATCAAAAACACACACACACTGCACCTGCTGCGTTATTCCAACCCATGTTCTGGTAAAAATGACTGGCTGGTGACTAAATTGAGAGGAGAGGTTGTCAGTGGGCTTGTCTTGGTTTGCTCCCTGTTAATCATCTTCAAAGCCCCTCTGGCTTCAATAAAGGAGAATAAAAGAATATAAAAGAACAATTTGGGCTGCCCCAGCTGTGAATAAGCAACCCATCACCCCGAACAATAGCCCAGTCACACTTGCTATAACTCAGCTTGTGATCTCGGACACGCCCCTCTCACTCCCCACATCTTTGTTAAAGTCGTCTGTCAGGCATATCATTTTCCTCTCCCCACCCTCCTGCATGGCCAGATGGTTAAAATCCATAATTCACAGCCAAAAAACAGACCCTTGGACCCCCACCTCCACATCTTTTCACGACATTACCCTCAGCATGGCTCATTATTGGCCAGCAGAAGCCCACCCCCCCTGGATAATTAAGCTCAGCTTTGTCGTGCCGGGCGCAATAGCTTAGCGAGCTGTGAGGACGCTGCGACACCTGGGGAGGCTACCTGTTACAGTGCTGCCCATCAGCCTCACAGAGAGGCAGGCGGGCCCAGCTGGCTGGAGAAGAGGCCACTGGTGCATGATGCAGTTGTTTTAGCAGCCTGGAGGGCATTTGAGGCCAGACACACCTCAGTAGGTGTGCATACATTTCCCATCTCTGATGTGCACACATGATTGCTTAACTTGCTAAAATGCACGTTATCCCTCTCAGGAAGAATAGGCGGAAATATATAGAGATCTCGATGCATTTATTATTATTGCCCTCAATGCATGTCATATCTGTTTTATCCTCATTTTTTATCTTGAATGAAATTGAGAAACAGAGATTACCCATTGTACCATGTGTATGACTTTTATTGGATTACACGTGTTGGAGGACCTGACACTCTCATTCTCCAACACGTGTAATCCAATACAAGTCATACACTGACACTACCAAAGGTGTCTAAATGTCTGCAGGTGAGTCCTGGTTAAAGCACTCATCAAGCTGCCGCTCGCCATCGATTTTCGCTGGAATGTGTGTCTGTTTGAAGTTGGCTGTGCACGGCACTGTGGGAAAGCAATCAAGCTTAAAAGTTTTCTCCTTCAAATTCTGAGGCTGACAAATAACTCATCTTTTAAGCTCCAATCAATATGACGCAGACCTCTTCACTCTTGGGCTGCAATATTTTCCCTCTCCAACTCTGATTGGAATGAACTCCAGTGTTTCACAGGTCCACACACACTGATTGTGGGTGAGCCAATCTTGTTAAAAGGCGTAAGGTCCTTTTCTAGGCAAGTGACTTCAAAGTCCTGCTGCAGCGCGGAGCACAGGGTCAGCCTCAAAGAAGCTCTTGAGAATGGCAGCGCTCTGCCGTCGGACTGGAGCAGTCTGACCCGAGGGAGCAGGATGTTCTGGGGCCGCAAAATGACTACCTCTGATTTTGGGAGGTGGGGCCACTTATAATATTAATGCATATTTAAATGACTGCTTTGCATTCATCTGCATTCATCTGGAAATAAAATAGTATGAAGATAGGAATAGAATGACATTTATATGTGAAGGTGCGTGGAGGGGAATTCATGAGATGCAAATATGAGATGGGATAAATGACAGGTCCATCTTTTCCTACTTAATATCCGTGCGCTCACGGCTAATTGTGCTTTTGTTGTGCAATTACCCAGAGTTTGCTCAGGGTTTATAGAGCCGGGCTGTGGGGTGCGGCTAGTGCTTTGTTTAACTTGCGCCCCTCATGGCCCTGTGTGTAACTTAGGCCTCTGGAGATGGGATAATCCCCTGACTGAAGCATATTGGCTCTGTCACTCCCAGTTAGGCTGCCTGCTATGCACTGTCGATGTGAAGACATAGATATAGCTGACACACAAAGATTCATCTTGCTCTTTAGGAGGCACCGTTGTCCAGGTTTCAGCCATGTTAGCGGGCAGTCCCAAACGCTTTGAAGTTGGCTTTGTAGTTATGTGGCAATTGGAGGAGATGAGGGAATTGGCCGCAGGGTTTCCTGCAGAGCCAGTTTGTGGGAGGCGTGATTGGACAGATAGCCCCGGAGGGAGACAGGGCTCTGTCCTTCTGGCCTGCACACAAAACGTATAGGACACAAGCACCAATTATGGCACTCGTGCATATGGGCAGTAGCTTGCCGCAGCTCTTTTGATGGACGCTGCCAACTGCTCCAGGTTAGTGACACATATGTATTGCCAAAAAAATAAACCAATTAATGCCACCTCCTTTCCGGATGGCAGTTGTTTATCAGGGTATCAGATGTATCAGTACAGGAGGCAAAAGCCGATGGGGGGGGGGGGGTCATGCACCTGCAGCCTGGGTAGGATGCTGGTTCTGGCTGCTTGCCTGCAGTTAGCCCTCCTCTACCCAGATGGGAGTGAGGGGACGGGGGTGCATCCGGCTGTCTTTATCCCAGCTCAGGGGTTCCCATGGGGGCAAACTGCAGCAGCAGACCCCAGATCCAGACCCGGGCACAGATGTTCCACCCTGGTGATGTGTGGAGGCTAGTGGTACACAGCTTCCTCTCTGATGCCCATCTGACTGCAGGTGCTGGCAGCCATCACGTCTCGCTGCTCAGGACGAGTCAGACCCCAACCACACTTCATCCCAGCTGACATCATCCAGGAGGATCACAGCCTTTCATTAATGTGACGGACACAGTGGCTGACAGGACAATGAGCTGCTGCATGCTAGAGTTTCTCTGGACATTACATTCATAATGAGGACAAGGTAAAGGCCCTGACACACCAGGCCGAAATCGGCCGTTTTCGTTAGTCGGACGACGAAGCGTGCCCTGTCGCCCAAACTCAATTTGGTGTGTCCCGCACCGTCGGCCGTGACACGCCTTATTTGGCCTTTCATGGCCGACGCACGGCCGATTCAATATGTTGAATCGGCCGTGCATTGGCCACAGGCAGTCGGTCAAAGAATTCACTCTGATTGGCTGTTTAGCTAGCGAATCAGTGCATGAGAAGCAAAACGGTTGCTTGAGATTGTCTTCCACAAGCAACACTCCAATGGCTGATAGCTCCAGTACCGCACGAAACATGTTTTCGATGGACGAGAGTGAAAATGGAACGCACACGCTATTTGTTGTTTGTTTATATCACGTAGTCTGTTCTTCTTCTCTGTCTTCCGGTTGTTGCCTCTTTGAATGATGAATACACACTACCGCCGCTTGCTGGTAAGGAGAGTTATTGCCACTCACGCATGCGCAGTTCGTACGTGCTCGGCTGAAGTCTTTGCGGTGTGTTCCAGTGCGACACATGGCCAAGACGCAGGAGAACACGGCGATGCAACAGTCGGCGCCGGCGAGTTCTCTGGTGACTGCCTGGTGTGTCAGGGCCTTTAGACACGTGGTAATGCTTCCGCCTGAACAAGAGGGAAAGCTCCAAAGGTCTTTCCATCTCTTAGCCACCGCGAGCCCTCCTCCCGGCAAAGCACCCTCACACTGACAGAGAGAACAAGGCAAGGATCAACAACTTCTTCCCTGTGCACTGAAAGCAGTTCGGTGCTACAGTGAATAGCTTTAGCCTCAATAGCAGGGATGGGCAAATGGACGTCCACTAGACTAGTTACGTCGCGATCTGCGTACATGATTTTGTTCGGCAGCCAAACACCGCAAAACAATCTGTGACGCGTTTGTGTGTATTGTGTTTGTTTCCCGGGGAAACACTCACAAGAAACACCGGCTGTTGTTATGCCTGCTGTGACGTTAAGTTACCGCTTGTAATTATGCCTTTAAAAGCTTAAAAGTTGTATTTATCATCTGAATTTGGCGAAACAAGTTTAATATTCTAAAAACCAAGACTTTGTTTATTGGAAATCAGATGAAAACAAACTGTCACGGACCCTGCCGTGTTATCTATGATTACTACGCTTTTCATTCATAATTTCAGCGGGAGGGAGGGGGAGCGGCGCTGAGGAACAGCAGAGTGCGGGCTGACAGGTGTCTGTGTTGACATTCCCCTTATTGTGCGTCAGCAGGGGCTACAAGTGTCTTAGGTTCAAGTTAGACAGCTAATGTCTGGGTTAGTGTTCATGACTTCATGTTTATGTCATCTTAATGGTTCATCTCAATGCACACACATTTTCTGTGCGTTCCAATAGTTTAAAATAGTTGTATTCCACTGTTTAATAACCTGTTAGTAGTAGTAATGATGTTCCTTTCCTCAAAAAAGTGACAGGTGGTGTGACAGGTCATACCTCTCCCTACTTATGCAAATGAGCTAAGTCCTTTGATGTCAGATTGGCGTGAAAGACCCCCCGGAGTGATTCTTTTATTGCAGCAATTAAGATAGTTATAGGTATTTGACCCCTGACCCCAGAGTGGAGTAATTGCCCCAATTAGACTAGCCCCAGGCACCCCCTTTGTGTATAGGCCTTTTATTGTAGCAATTAAGATAGTTATAGGTATTTGACCCCTGACCCCAGAGTGGAGTAATTGCCCCAATTAGACTAGCCCCAGGCACCCCCTTTGTGTACAGGCCTTTTATTGTAGCAATTAAGATAGTTATAGGTATTTGACCCCTGACCCAAGAGTGGAGTAATTGCCCCCAATTAGATTAGCCCCAGGCACCCCCTTTGTGTATAGGTATTTTATTGTAGCAATTAAGATAGTTATAGGTATTTGACCCCTGACCCAAGAGTGGAGTAATTGCCCCAATTAGACTAGCCCCAGGCACCCCCTTTGTGTACAGGCCTTTTATTGTAGCAATTAAGATAGTTATAGGTATTTGACCCCTGACCCAAGAGTGGAGTAATTGCCCCCAATTAGATTAGCCCCAGGCACCCCCTTTGTGTATAGGTATTTTATTGTAGCAATTAAGATAGTTATAGGTATTTGACCCCTGACCCCAGAGTGGAGTAATTG
This sequence comes from Pseudochaenichthys georgianus, assembly GCF_902827115.2. Classification (NCBI taxonomy): domain Eukaryota; kingdom Metazoa; phylum Chordata; class Actinopteri; order Perciformes; family Channichthyidae; genus Pseudochaenichthys; species Pseudochaenichthys georgianus. Next base: position 37,205,921 of record NC_047516.1, read on the forward strand.
CCCCAATTAGACTAGCCCCAGGCACCCCCTTTGTGTACAGGCCTTTTATTGTAGCAATTAAGATAGTTATAGGTATTTGACCCCTGACCCAAGAGTGGAGTAATTGCCCCCAATTAGATTAGCCCCAGGCACCCCCTTTGTGTATAGGTATTTTATTGTAGCAATTAAGATAGTTATAGGTATTTGACCCCTGACCCCAGAGTGGAGTAATTGCCCCAATTAGACTAGCCCCAGGCACCCCCTTTGTGTACAGGCCTTTTATTGTAGCAATTAAGATAGTTATAGGTATTTGACCCCTGACCCAAGAGTGGAGTAATTGCCCCCAATTAGATTAGCCCCAGGCACCCCCTTTGTGTATAGGTATTTTATTGTAGCAATTAAGATAGTTATAGGTATTTGACCCCTGACCCCAGAGTGGAGTAATTGCCCCGCAATTATATTACCCCCAGGCACCCCCTTTTGTGTACAGGCCATTTATTGCATCAATTAAGATAGCTAAGGTATTCGACCCCTGACCCTGAGAGTGGAGTAATTGCCCCGCAATTATATTACCCCCAGGCACCCCCCTTTTGTGTACAGGCCATTTATTGCATCAATTAAGATAGCTAAGGTATTTGACCCCTGACCCTGAGAGTGGAGTAATTGCCCCTCAATTATATTACCCCCAGGCACCCCCCTTTTGTGTACAGGCCATTTATTGCATCAATTAAGATAGCTAAGGTATTTGACCCCTGACCCTGAGAGTGGAGTAATTGCCAGCAATTATATTAGCCCCAGACACCCCCTCTGTTGTATAGGTATTTTTGATGTATTGAATAGATAGTCTCTTTGACCCCTCCCCCTCAGAGCCCTTTTGTTGTCTAATCTAATTAGCTTTTGATGCCTGCCCTTGATGTGCAATTTTACACTGATGAAAGCCTCTGTATAAATGAATGGGATAAGACCATATAGAGATATACTCAAAATAAATTTAAAAAAAGACAGACAATTCAACTTACCGAGTCAACCGTCTGAAGCGCCAGTCAAGAAGCGAATGCGGGCATAGGGGTGGGTGGGTTCAGAGTACAGCCTCTTTCTGGTCACGTGTGTTGGAGGAGGGGCTCTGTAAGGAAGGTTGAAGGAACGAGCAGGATTTCTCCCCCGGTTTGACTGCAAAAGACTCTGACTTTTCTCCAAGGGGATCCGCCTACCCTCAACATAACAAGCCCCACCTTTCCTCATCAGATCATTTAAAAACGAGAACCCTTCAAGGACATTTTAGAGAGCAGCAGCCATGGATATGAGAAAAACCAAGTCTCTCCCCACGATCTGCAGCCTGGAGCAAACGTATGGAGGACCTCCATCCTCACCTACAATTTGGACACCAGATCTGGACAGCGCTATGGCTGGTATTGATATTACAGGATGGTTGAATATGCCTCAACCTCCATCTACTCACGACTCTCCAGAGAAATCAACAGAAGTAGGCATTGATTCGCCATGCTTTCCTTGTGCTTACGAGGGTGATGCTACAGAACGTGCTAGGACATCGGCATTCCTGAATACGGTAAAAGCAGTTGTAGTTCATCTGTTGGATAGAGTCGTATACCTTTACAGAAAGGAAACATGTAACGGATGTCAAACCAATCACCCCAGTCAGAGGCAGCACGAGTGTTTATTCCCTACCGGTGAATACTATCTGGATCGAAACTATGATGAAGTGATAAAGAGACTGTGGACCGTTCGTTTCATTCCAGCCATTCGGAATGCTCTGCACCAGAACCACCTTCATGTGTCGGAGAGGAGAGTCTTTGGAGCTACCGAGGCGTTTCTGCACAACCTCAGAAACACCAGACTCTTTGAGGCTAAAATCGAGAAGCTATACGAACAGCTTGTAGAGAACGACGAGACCCAAATGAATATTACAACAGCAGCTTGGGCCTTCTGGCAGCATTAGGAAGAGTTTTTTTTTTTTTTTGATACTTTTTCGTTAAAGTATGTTTTATTTTTTATTTTACTTGATATAGTATGTCCTGCCTTTTTATTCTTCTCTGCTTGGAGAAATGTTGTATATACATATCAATAAAATGCATTGTAAGAAAAACTGTTGTACTCAGAGTGTCACTAATATATATATATATATTCTTTATTTAACCAGGTAAAAAAACTCATTGAGATTAAAATCTCTTTTCCAGAGTGACCTGGCCAAGAAGGGCAGCATGTACAAAGTTACAACATATAAAACACAGACATGAAAGGCAGACAAATACAGCTGTAAAACCACAATAAAATGGCACATTAGCCAGTCAAAACAAACTATTACAATCATTCAAAAACTGGCAACATTTAAAACGATTTCAGGATATACGAGCACTCACATCGGACCAAAACTAAAAAAGTTGTTCGCAGGTGACTGATATTCTGTATGGGAGTTCACACCCGAGCTGCTGTGGGGAGCTGAGTATATTATGGCTCTCGGGGGGATGGTGGGTTAAGAGACAGATTCTTAGTTTTGGACTGCCTCAGGGGGTTAACGACATCTACTAAAAACAAAGTACTTCATTATCTACTTTTTTCAGCTTTTATACACAAAAGTGCAGGGAAGGTAAGCAGATTTAGAACACTATCTGTGGCGATAGTGTTAGTGTTCCCTGCCCTTGTCCATTTTATTTTTATTTTATTCAGCAATCGGCAATTGTGTCACCTTGTTTTTCTTGTTATTAGGAAAGTGCTTGCTTAAATGTTTGTATTTTAAGTGCATATTATAGAACAGGTATAGGGCAATATCAAAATTAGCCCAAACTTTTTTGTATTCACAATGTTTACTGATAATCATCAAAATAGGCATGGGGGTCCAATTCTTAACTTTTTCCCTAAAACATTCTAGAATTTCTTTATCTAACACACAACAAAAACATGAATTTTAAAAACATTTGACAACAATAGATACGTTGTTCCTGTTTTTATTACGATTATCAGATACAAAATGATAAGTATAAATAAATCTATGCTTTCAAATGCATTATTCAGAGATATTAGGCCTGTCAAATCAAAACTGGAGCATGTGAATAAGAGAGAGCTGAGTCCTAACCAGCAGCCCCTCTAACCCAAACCAAACTCTGAGCAGCAGGCGGCTGAGACGGAGCCAACCAGCATGCGGACCAAAGTGCTGCTAAGAACTCATGTTTAAATGAAATAGCAAGCACTGAATTCAAAGTGTGTATTTACTACACTAAGAGGAAAAGGAGATTTACCTAAGATCAATCAATCAATCAATGTTTATTTATATAGCCCAATATCACAAATGTTACATTTGTCTCAGTGGTCTTCACAGTGTGTACAGAATATCAGTATGACAATACGACACCCTCTGTCCTTAGACCCTCTGTCCTTAGACCCTCACATCGTACAAGGAAAAACTTCCAGAGAAAACCCAGTTTAAAGGGAAAAATGGGAGAAACCTCAGGGAGAGCAACAGAGGAGGGATCCCTCTCCCAGGACGGACAGACGTGCAATGGATGCCGTGTGTAAATTGAAAAGATAATACATTTGCAACATAGGTTGTAGAACACAAGTTCTGTTGTGAGAGATTCGTGAGTAGAGCAGCGGCATCACGTTTACAATCCCTCCTGATAGGACAAAACACAACTGCAGGTAAATGTGATGATGATGTGTGACAGGTTGAATGCAGCACAATAATCATTTTATTTCTGAAATCTTCGTTCTCGTAATCGTTTAACCAACATTGTAGTTCAAAATAAATTTGAATAATCACCCTGTGCTCGAACCAAACAAAAGAGAATACAAAATACACTCATGTAATTACAAAAAATAAGTTAATTTGTCATTTTAAAGCAAATAAGACAAACTCTACGAATACAGACTTTACATTTTCCAACATCGACATAATACAATTGAAATGTAACCATTTAACATATAAAATCGCTCATGTTTTCATCATGGGTATCTACAGCATTACTATACTTTAGAGAAGATTGGTACAGTATATGATGATGTACATTATATATATATATATATATATATAAAGCTTATGTGGGATACACAAATAAATATCACCCAATGGATGTTATCTACATCTCATCACATTTAACTCCTCAGAGTGATTGTGTCTTGATATTTGTCTATATTGATGTTAAACATGGAGCTGCTGTGATGCAAGTCAAATTTGATCTGACCATTAAAGTATTATCGTATTATCGTATCGTATTTCTGCAGGAGATCCACACATAGACAACTCAACATCACAAAGAGGTCAAAAACTTCACAACAGCCCTTTCAATTGGGACAAAATGTATCGACAGTCATTTAAAAATGACCCCTCTCACAACTAAGAAGAAGTTAAGAAAATGGACACTGCAAATATAGCAAGGTAAAATGCCAAGTGGGTACAGCTCATTACAAATGTTAATCTGGGTTTGCTTTCACTCGATGAAGCTCAGTGCAAGTTCTTTCATGAAGTGCAGGGTCTTTTCATGAAGACTTTCACCTTTCCTAGTCGGATTCTCGTCCCCCTAAATCTATCACAGCACGATGGAGTCTAATCGCCAAAGTTGAATATATATTGCCCTTTGTATACACAGCAATAAATATGTTTATCGTACTAAACAAACTTCAACTGCCAATCATTCCAAACACTCTTTAAACCGAGGAGGAGGGGCACACTTAAATATTGTAACGCAATTAATCACATTACAAAGTTTGACCCAAAGTTGCTCCTACGTGGGTGTTCCCCATGAATTGAATGGTTTTGGAAGAGCAAAGGTAGCAGATAAATTGGCAAGAGCTACAAGTATTGCACATATAGTGTTAGCAATATGATAGCAGAAGAGATAATATGCATATAGACTGACACAGTGAGTGAGAAAGAGGAAGAAAAAGGTTTGATTAGCAGCATTATATTGTTATTCAGACAACATTTAGAGGGTTTAATTCCAAATTATGCAAGGTTAACTGATGATGGCAGGAAATAGTTCAAATGAAAAAAAATAGCGCTTTTTCCCTTATATATTACAACCTAAATATGGAAAGGTTATATGTTGTATGTTGTCTCTGAAATACCGAATTTGCTATACCAATTAAAAGAAAAAAGTCTTATCATATAGAAAAATAATGGCCCGAAGTTTGTAAACTGGAAGACATTTTGGATATAGTTCGTTCTGGCAGTACTATTCCGGGTCATTGGGAAACGATTGTAAACGAAACATTTAAAGTGGTCCTGGAATCTTCATTTTCCGAAACATTCTGTAACATTATCTCAGAAATTAAACAAACATCTAACGTGTATCATGTGCTCTCATTGTATGCTCTGTTTGTAGATGTAATGCATCTGTGTGTTGAAAACAGCATACAGTACACGTGAATATTTTTGACTGAAGTGAAAAAAACTCCATCAGGATATATCCAGTAATATGGGGAATTCTGAGCTGGAGACTGTCCTGGGGATGCTACAATCAGTATAACTATTGATTTTGTGTGTGAAAAAAAAAAAAAAAAGGGTTTTTTACATCTAAAAACTGTTGTCATCATTATAGCAAGGGGAGCGTGTCTGATACATGTGTATTACAGTCCTTCTTGTTGTGTTTTTCAGTGTTTTCTGTGTGTCTGTACACACAAAGCACACTTCATTATCTACTTTTCAGCTTTTTTAAAAAGAAAAGTGTATCTTTCGGTAACTTTCTCAGAGAATTTAAGCATAAATCTGTCAAATGTTCAAAACAGCCTTGTTTCACTGAAATACCCTCAAAATGACAAACTGCCGTTAAGAGTCAGATTCTTAACCAAATCTACTGACACAAAGTCCTTCATTATCTACTTTTCAGCTTTTAATACAAAAGTGTATCTTTCGGTAACCTTCTTGAGAGAATTAAGCATAAATCTGTCAAAGATTCTTAACGAAATCTACTGACACAAAGTACTTCAATATCTACTTTTCAGCTTTTATACACAAAGTGTATCTTTCAGTAACTTTCTCAGAGAATTTAAGCATAAATCTGTCAAATGTTCAAAACAGCCTTGATTCACTGAAATACCCTCAAAATGACAAACTGCCATTAAGAGTCAGAATCCAAGCGAAATCTCCTCAAACAGAGTACTTTCTACAGATGAAGCCTCCCACTCAACGCAATATGTCCCACCCACTCAGCAAATCATATAAAACTAAGGACGACCGTTAAAAACTAGCCATGGATCTGAGAAAAACCAAGTCTGATGTAGCCTGCCCTTATTATCATCAGAATAATGGATATGGGCTTAATGACTGGATGTTACAAAGTAGGAGAGAGGATGTCCCCGAAGAAGAGCTCTCGTCTATATCATATCCATGTAAGGTCTTTAGGACAAAAGAGGACCATGATAACATGACATATGAAGAATATCTTTCTTTAAAAGATGGTATTATAGATAACCTTTATAGAAACAGTATATCTCATACCACTCGCCAAGATCGCAAACGACAATTAGCAGAAAAGAATAGAAAAAGTAAAGAAAAACGAAGAAAAAGAAAAAGCAACATGAAAAGGAGAAGAACAATTAAAAGCAAACGCAGAATGCGAATGAAAAGAAAAGGGACCATAGGACGGAAAACTAAAAAGACAAAAAGAAGACTGAAAAGAAAAAGAAACAAAGTGAAGAAATGTCAACTAGAGGATGGTGTTGGTGTTGTAGAGCCATTACCGGATCATAATAATCTTATAGATCATCTCCCGCTAACCGACTGCTGCAATTACAAGACTTACATGAATCAGATCTGAAGACGCAGCCTGTTTCCTTCTGACAAGAGTGGAATGTGAAATGTTGTCCAGTTGTTTAGTTCTGACCAGCGCCATATTCTGACAAGTGAAAAGTTGTCCACATTAAAAATGTTCCTAACTACACACATTTTATAAATCAAAGGTTCCTATCAAATGCACACTTGCACGGGTCATTTCTGACCCTTGTTATTACATTGCATTTAGCTGACGCTTTTATCCAAAGCGACTTACAATAAGTACATTCGACCAGGAAGACACAACCTTGAAGAAAACAGAATCATATAAGAACATCAGGTTTCAAAGAGCCAATCGTTTCAAGTGCTGCTCAACTGGCTATAGATAAGCCAGTCCTTTATTAGTATATAAGTGCTCTGTTAGCAGTTCTTTGTTAGTCATTCTATCGCTCGAAGTGGAGTCGAAAGAGATGAGTTTTCAGTCTGCGCCGGAAGGTGTGTAAGCTTTCTGCAGTCCTGATGTCAATGGGGAGCTCATTCCACCATTTTGGAGCCAGGATAGCAAACCCACGTGTTTTTGCTGATGGGAACTTGGGTCCCCCTCGCAGTGCGGGTGCAGCGAGCTGTTTGGCTGATGCAGAGCGGAGTGCACGTGCTGGGGTGTACAGTTTAACCATGTCCTGGATGTAGGAAGGGCCAGATCCATTCGCAGCATGGTATGCAAGTACCAGTGTATTGAAGTGGATTCTAGCAGTTACTGGAAGCTAGTGGAGGGAGCGGAGGAGCAGAGGAGTGGCGTGGTGTGGGAACATTTAGGAAGGTTGAAGACCAGACGAGCCGCTGCATTCTGGATGAGCTGCAGAGGTCGGATGGCACATGCAGGTAGACCAGCCAGGAGGGAGTTGCAGTAGTCTAGGCGTGAGCTGACGAGAGCCTGGACCAGAACCTGCGTGGCTTTCTGGTTCAGCTGGGGACGTATCTTCCTGATGTTGTAAAGCGTGTATCTGCAGCAACGGGTTGTAGCAGCGATGTTTGCAGTGAAGGACAGTTTGTTATCTAGGATCACACCCAGATTCCTTGCAGTCTGAGTCGGGGACACAACAGAGGTGCCAATGTTGATTGTCAGGTAAAGAGTGGGACAAGCTTTTCCCGGAAGGAAAAGCAGTTCAGTCTTGTCACTGAGGAACTGCACACTGCTAAAGCAGCCTCCCTCTCCTCTGTCCTCATCCTGTTGGACCTGTCTGCTGCATTCGACACGGTGAATCATCAGATCCTCCTTCGCACTCTCCAAGAACTTGGAGTTTCAGGCTCTGCACTTTCCCTCCTCACCTCATACCTCAAAGACCGCACCTACAGGGTTACTTGGAGAGGGTCTGAGTCCGACCCTTGTCAATTAACTACAGGGGTCCCTCAGGGCTCTGTTCTTGGTCCTCTCCTCTTCTCCCTGTACACAAACTCGCTCGGATCTGTCATTAGCCCGCATGGTTTTTCATACCACTGCTACGCTGACGACACCCAATTAATTCTGTCCTTTCCCCGCTCAGAGACCCAGGTCGTCGCACGCATCTCTGCTTGTTTAGCTGACATCTCTCAGTGGATGTCCGCTCATCATCTCAAGCTCAACCTTGACAAAACTGAAGTGCTTTTCCTTCCGGGAAAAGATTGTCCCTCTCTTGACCTAACTATCAACATCGGCCCCTCTGTTGTTTCCCCGACTCAGACTGCAAGGAATCTGGGTGTTATCCTAGATAACAACCTGTCGTTTACTGCAAACATCGCTGCTACAACCCGCTGCTGCAGATACACGCTTTTCAACATCAGGAAGATACGCCCACAGCTGACCCAGAAATCGACGCAGGTTCTGGTCCAGGCTCTCGTCACCTCACGCCTAGACTACTGCAACTCCCTCCTGGCTGGTCTACCTGCATGTGCCATCCGACCTCTGCAGCTCATCCAGAATGCAGCGGCTCGTCTGGTCTTCAACCTTCCAAAATATTCCCACACCACGCCGCTCCTCCGCTCCCTCCACTGGCTTCCGGTAACTGCTAGAATCCACTTCAAGACACTGGTACTTGCGTACCATGCTGCGAATGGATCTGGCCCTTCCTACATCCAGGACATGGTTAAACCGTACACCCCAGCACGTGCACTACGCTCTGCATCAACCAAACGACTCGCTGCACCCTCGCTGCGAGGGGGACCCAAGTTCCCATCAGCAAAAACACGTGGGTTTGCTATCCTGGCTCCAAAATGGTGGAATGAGCTCCCCATTGAAATCAGGACCGCAGAAAGCTTACACACCTTCCGGCGCAGACTGAAAACTCATCTCTTTCGACTCCACTTCGAGCGATAGAATGACTAACAAAGAACTGCTAACAGAGCACTTATATACTAATAAAGGACTGGCTTATCTAAAGCCAGTTGAGTAGCACTTGAAACGATTGGCTCTTTGAAACCTGATGTTCTTATATGATTCTGTTTTCCTCAAGGTTGTGTCTTCCTGGTCGAATGTACTTATTGTAAGTCGCTTTGGATAAAAGCGTCAGCTAAATGCAATGTAATGTCATTTTTACATTTTTAATCAATGATTTTATCACTGAGCACAATCTTGATTTTATGTTTTTAACAGAAACTTGGATTGAACAAAATAACAGTGCAGCTGTTCTTATCGAATCAACCCCTCCCAACTTTAGTTTTATGAGTCAGGAAAGAATGCATAAGAAAGGGGGTGGAGTTGCTATTCTGTTCAATGATTCCCTTCAATGCAGGAAGACATCGTATGGAAACTTTGATTCTTTTGAATATGTGGCCCTTCAGCTGAAATGCTCCTCTCGAGCTCTGTTCCTAAATATCTATAGGCCACCCAAATACTGTGCAAGCTTTTTTGATGACTTTACTGAACTGCTGTCTATAGTGTGTATTGACTTTGACCGTCTAGTCATTGTTGGTGATTTTAACATCCATGTTGACAACCCCCAGGACAGAGGGGCTAAAGAACTGTTTTGTGTTCTTGATAGCTATGGACTGACTCAGCATGTGACGGAGCCCACGCACAATAAGGGGCACACTCTGGACTTAATTATCTCAAAGGGTCTGAATATCTCTAAGGTTGTGGTGACTGATGTTGCGCTCTCTGACCATTCCTGTGTTTTCTTTGAGAGCTCTATTTCTGTTCACACAAGTGTTCAAAAAGAGGTAACCACAAAGCGATATTTAACTGAAAATACTAGGGAAATGTTTACTCAGAATTTTTCTTCCACACTTGCCCCTGCTAACATCTCAGTAGATGAGCTAGTAGATCATTTTAATTCAAAAATTAAAAATGTTATAGATGCCATTGCTCCAATTAAGGTAAAGGAAGTGACTGGGAAGAAAATATCTCCATGGAGAAAGGCCATGACCGTTAAAAAAGAGAATGTCGAAAAGCTGAACGCAGGTGGCGAAAAACAAATCTCCAGGTTCACTTTGAAATTTATAAAGAGAGACTTGGCCTTTATAATTTGGAATTGAAAAACGCACGACAATCATTCTTCTCTGACATCATTACCAAAAACAAAAACAACGCACGTGCCTTGTTTGCTACCGTCGACAGACTAACTAACCCCCCAGTGTCAGTAGCCTCTGAATTTCTAACCACCAGGGCGTGCAATGATTTTGCCTCCTTTTTCACTGACAAAATTCAGAAAATCAGACAAGCAGTCAGTGCCTCTGCATCAGGAACAGCAAATGTGTTGTCTCTGTGTCCACTTAACATCAATTCAGACATCATGACACAATTCCATCAGATTAATGATAAAAACCTAGAGGACATTATACAACTTCTGAAGTCCTCCTCCTGCTGCCTTGATATTATTCCAACAGGATTTTTCAAAGATGTTTTGCCTTGCATGGCCTCAGAACTACTTCATATAGTAAACAAATCTCTTCACTCAGGTATTTTTCCACAGGCCCTGAAAACTGCAGTCATTAAACCGCTCTTAAAAAAGAATAATCTAGATGCTTCAGTAATGAACAATTACAGGCCCATATCAAACCTGCCATTTCTAGGTAAAATCATTGAAAAAGTTGTTTTTCAACAGTTGAGTAATTTCTTGCATTTAAATAGTTGTTTCGATGTGTTCCAGTCAGGCTTTCGTCCAAACCACAGCACTGAGACTGCTCTTGTAAAGGTCTTTAACGACATCCACTTAAACACAGACAGTGGCAGAACTTCAGTGTTAGTATTATTAGATCTCAGTGCTGCGTTTGACACTGTTGACCACAGCATATTACTAGACCGACTGGAAAACTGGGTGGGACTTTCGGAAACAGTTCTAAATTGGTTTAAATCCTACTTAAAGGATAGAAACAACTTTGTTTCTATAGGTAAATACACATCTGAGTTGACAAATATGACATGTGGGGTTCCTCAAGGCTCCATCTTGGGGCCTCTTCTCTTTAACATCTACATGCTACCACTGGCTCAGATAATGAAGAACAACAAAATAAGTTACCATAGCTATGCAGATGACACACAAATGTACGTAACAATTTCACCAGGAGACTATGCTCCAATTCAAACACTGAGTAAGTGCATTGAACAAATCAATGACTGGATGTGTCAGAACTTTCTCGAATTAAACAAAGATAAAACTGAGGTAATGGTCTTTGGAGCCAAGGCAGAACGTTTAAAAGTTAGCGCTGAGCTTCAGTCTGCAATGTTCAAACCAACAGATAAAGCCAGAAATCTAGGTGTAGTCATGGACTCTGACCTGAGTTTCAACAGTCACATTAAAACAGTTACTAAATCAGCCTACTATCACCTAAAGAATTTATCTAGGATTAAAAGACTAATGTCACAGCAGGATTTGGAAAAACTTGTCCATGCCTTTATCTTCAGTAGACTGGACTACTGCAATGGTGTCTTCACAGGTCTCACTAAAAAAAATGTATTAGAAAGCTGCAGCTGATTCAGAACGCCGCTGCTCGAGTCCTCACTAACACTAAGAAAGTGGATCACATCACTCCTGTTCTGAAGTCTTTACACTGGCTTCCTGTGTGTCAAAGAATAGATTTCAAAATATTGCTGCTGGTTTATAAAGCACTGAATGGTTTAGGCCCAAAATACATTACTGACCTCCTGCTAAACTATGAACCATTCAGATCTCTCAGGTCTTCAGGGACTGGTCAGCTTTCTGTCCCCAGAGTCAGAACTAAACATGGTAAAGCAGCGTTCAGTTATTATGCTCCAAATATCTGGAACAAACTCCCAGAAACCTGCAGGTCCGCTGCAACTCTTACTACTTTTAAATCCAGGCTGAAGACTTTTCTTTTTGTCGCTGCTTTTAATTGAACTATTCATATCTTAAACTGCACTGTAACTTTTATCCATGTACTTTTTCTTGTAATGTTTAATTGAACTATTCATATTTTAGACTGCACTGTAACTTTTATCCATGTATTTTTCCTTAATGTTTATTTTATTAGCTTTTCTTTTTTAATGCTTAATGTCTTTCATTTTTTTTTGTAAAGCACTTTGAATTAACCTGCGTTGAAAAGTGCTATATAAATAAACTTGCCTTGCCTTGCCTTGCCTTGTCAAGGTTGAGCTTGAGGTGATGAGCAGACATCCACTGAGAGATGTCAGCTAGACAAGCAGATATGCGTGCGACGACCTGGGTCTCTGAGCGGGGAAAGGACAGAATTAATTGGGTGTCGTCAGCGTAGCAGTGGTATGAAAAACCATGCGGGCTCATGACTGATCCGAGCGAGTGTACAAGGAGAAGAGGAGGGGACCAAGAACAGAGCCCTGAGGGACCCCTGTAGTTAATTGACAAGGGTCGGACTCGGACCCTCTCCAAGGTACCCTGTAGGTACGGTCTTTGAGGTATGAGGTGAGGAGGGAAAGTGCAGAGCCTGAAACTCCAAGTTCTTGGAGAGTGTGAAGGAGGATCTGATGATTCACCGTGTCGAATGCAGCAGACAGGTCCAAAAGGATGATGACAGAGGAGAGGGATGCTGCTTTGGCAGTGTGCAGTTCCTCAGTGACAGCAATGAGAGCAGGTGCGGATCCAGAAGGTTGTTCTGATGGAGATAACAGGAGAGTTGTTTAAAGACAGCGTGTTCAAGTGTTTTAGACAGGAACGGGAGGAGAGAGACAGGCCTGTAGTTTATAACATCAGACGGGTTGAGAGTGGGTTTCTTTAGGAGAGGGTTTACTCTTGCCTCCTTAAGACTATTTGGGAAGTGACCAGAAGTTAGAGAAGTGTTGATGAAATGGGTGAGAAACGGTAGAATATCAGGAGCGATAGTCTGAAGGAGGTTTGAAGGGATAGGGTCCAGAGGACAGGTGGTAGGGCGGGCAGAGGTAATGAGGGTAAGAACCTCACTTGGAGAGAGAGGGGAAAAGGAGGTTAGTGTGTGGGTGAAGGTGGCTCAGGTGATCCGGCGGTGAGTAGAGGTGAGTCAGAAAAAGAAGAGTGAATATCATCAACCTTTTTTTTAAAGTGGTTAACAAAGTCGCTTGACAGAAGGGAGGAGGGGGAAGGGGCTTTGGGGGGGGGTCCAAGAGGGTGGAGAAGATGGAAAATAGTTTTTTGGGATTGGAATAGGAAGATTGGATCTTATCTTGAAAGAAAGTGCTTTTTGCCTGAGAGATGGAAGCAGAGAAAGAGGAGAGGAGAGCCTGATAGGTTAGGAGGTTGTCACGGTGTTTGGATTTCCACCGTTTCCGCTCTGCTGCCCGAAGGACGGTTCTATTAGCACGCAGTGCGTCATTTAGCGAGGGAGCAGGAGGGGAATGACGAGCCTGCCGAGATGTGAGAGGACAGAGTCCAGAGAGGATGAGAGAGTAGAGAGGAGAGTTTCTGCAGCAGAGTTTGGAGGCAGGAGTTGGAACGAGTCAGAGGAAGGGAGGGCTGAGAGCACCGATGAGGCAAAGGTAGAGGGGGAGAGGGAACAAAGGTTACGGCGGACAGGTGTAGGATGAGAAGAGATTAGTTCGTTATGTTTGGAAAGGGGTAGAGAGAATGAAATGAAGAAGTGATCGGATGTGTGGAGTGGGTTTAGAACTAGTGCAGTTCCTTGAGAATATGAGATCAAGGACATTGCCAGCTTTATGAGTTGGTGGGGACGGAGACAGTGAGAAAGCAAAGGCGGTTAACAGAGATGTTAGTTCGTCTATCTTCCTGTCTGGAGGGATGTGGATGAGGAGATGATCTAATTCCTCCAAGAAGTCCCCCAAGGCGCCTGGTGGACGGTAGAGAACAACAATGATTAATTGTATAGTATGGGTTACTGTGACGGCATGGAATTCAAAGGTGGAAGGAGTGAAGTTAGGAAGCTTGAAGAGGGAAAAGCTCCATTTGGGAGAGAGCAGGAGACCAGTGCCACCTCCTCTGCCAGTGGGTCTGGGTGTATGGGAGAAGGAGTATGCTGTGGAGAGAGCTGCTGGGGTGGCTGTGTTGGATGGAGTAATCCACGTCTCAGTGAGAGCAAGGAAATCCAGAGACTGCAGGGAGGCGTAGCCAGAGATGAAGTCAGCCTTAGGAACAGCTGACTGGCAGTTCCACAGGCCGCCTGAAACTAGATGTTGGATCTCAGAGGAGCACGTGGGATAGATAGACGAGAGCAGGCCGGTTATAGCGATTAGGAGATACACGGGGCCAGTGATAATTGCGAGAAGACACATGAACAGGAATGGAGAAAATACACATGATTATAGCATGAGGGGCTAGAAAACTAAAGAAAATAAAACACCAGCGGTAATTAGCGTAATCAGAGGAGGATTTGCCTCCTCTTTGCCACCCTCGTGACTCCCGCAGGACTCCAATGTCTTTGTCTGTCTGACGCTGACGCTCCAGGAAAGAGCTACCTAAAATGGACGCCTGATGGACGCCTGCTGAGTTCTCACAGCTGTGGGGCCACGCCCCTCTAATTAGTTAACTCTCTACAGCTGATGGGCGACAGCAGAGTGTCCCTGCCTATATTGTAATGCAGGCTTGAGTGCCCCACTGAGACTTGTGTAACAGGTTCACTTGAGCAGATCTGAGATTTAAAATCTCTCAAAAGCGCCGTTTTAGCTACAATAACTACAGAACAATTATACAGAGTAGAATAAATGAAACGGAGAAGTCTAATTAAACAAGAATATAACTTACAGTGGTTGCTGCGTCAATAGGTAGTGTCGTCACCCGGTCTAGATGCACACTGTGTGGAAACTTGATGTAGTGATACAAAAGTAAATGAAAAAAAAATGATTTGTGGTCATCAAAAACAAGATATTTAATGAATACTTTGCAATATTAAATGATGAAATGAATAGATTTTAAAAGATATAGCAAAGAAACACAGCCATGCATGAAATAACATAGGAAATGAATGCGGGTCATTTTCGACCCATGTGTGTACATTTGATGTAGTAATACAAAAACTATTTTAGTTCCAAAATGTAGACAGAAAAAATGAAAATAATGATTTATGATAATCAAAAACAAGATATTTAAGAAATACTTTGTAATATGAAATGGTTAAATACATAGATTTTAAAAGATATAGCAAAGAAACACAGCCATGCATGAAATAACATAGGAAATTTGAATTCCTCAAGTTACTTGAGGAATTCCTGGAATTCTGAATGGTGAAATGAATTTATTGCAAAGATATTTACAATTAATACTCTAGTCGGGTCACTTTTGACCCATGTCAAAGGGTTAAAATGTGTTTGTCGCCCTCTCTAACCCCAGCAGATGTTTCTCGACAGGCTGCTGTGCTGAGGGTCTGTTCCCGAGTGTAAATTCTATTCTGATTGGTTGGCCTAAACAGGAAATAAGAAAATGAGCTCTTAAGCGTAAAGCCAGTTCGCTTCCTGTGGACAGATCGTCCCAGTGGTGGTGACAAGAGTCCAGTGTGAGTCCAGCTGTGTCTGCTCAGAGTCTTAGAACATGGGGGGAGAGTGGCTGAGATTATTGACTGGAAACGGAACACGCACTTAAGACTGGGTCTGAGACCTGAGACTGGAACTGGGACTAGAGATTTAGGACTGTCATTAAAAACAAGGGGGCCAGGAAACAGGTGTCGAGACTAAAAGCTGGATCAAAACTAGAATTAAGAACTGGATGGAAATTAAGAGTGGGTACAGGAGAGCTGGAATGGAGATAATGATGGGACGGGATTTACATTTGGTTTTAAAAAACTCGATGTTGGGCTCTGCTTGCAGAATGGGAATGGAAATAGGAATTAAGATTAAGATTTAGAAACAGATGTGTAAAAGCCGTATTTGTAATTGAAAAAATAAATGAATGTTGGTATGAAAGACTCCATTTTCTTTGAATATAATTTCAGTTAATACCACTGTTTTTGTATTGTTTTGTATTTATTAGGGATGCTCCGATCGATATTCACTCTTAATAGTTTGATCGGTGCTCTCTATAAAGGCCGATCAGGAGAACCGATCAGATGACGTAATATACATGAGACTTTTCTCTGTGCGCGGCAAAACAAGCTCGCCAAAATGGCTTCACCAGTCTGGCAGTTTTTTAAGGTGTCAGAAAAAGACAATAGAATAGCACAGGCATCCTCACCATGGGAGAAAGTCACTGATCATATGTGTACATTTTACATGCAAGTTAAATGGCATGCCACTAGTATGAGCTACATGTGTTTATTTATATTGTTCACCTTGGTTGTTAGCAATAAACTCTCTCAGGAGGGGGCAGTCATACTCTGTTTTACAGTTTTTTTCAATTGCTAAAACACGTTTTTTGAAAGACACAATTCACAAAACCACACACACAAAGTGCAAAACACCTCATACTGTATACTGCAAAATGAAGCACTGCACTCCGAACTACATAAATACTTACCAAAACCAAACTTTTGCACCAAATGGCACACACTTCATTTATAGTAAAATACTCTTTGTCCAACCAACTACATACTGGTGCTCAATCTGAAGCACACACATTTGTTATGGTGTTCTGTATGTAGAGAATTCTGCATATAAAGATTGTTCAAGTCTACAAAAATATGTGCAGGAACACAAATATACTGTTGTTTTACTTCTATTTTTCTCCAAAACAAATTGGTGCAACATTCATGCACAACACATCGTTACAGCTACGTAAACAAAAATGATGCCTCTGTCAAATACAGGAAATGGAAAGGAAAACCTTGAGGAAAAATACATACAAAAAATATGTTTACAAAAAACAGAGGAAAGAAAAGTGCTGAGGCTGCATCTCGCCACCTAGCTGGGTCTGGCCCCAGCGCCTCATCCACATGCAGAAGAAGCATGCATCCATTGGCCTGACGGGTACAGTTTCAACCGTTAAGCTGCAAGTAACTTTATTGCATTTGTTTAATTTTATTGAATATTCTTTAAGAAACTGTTTATTTATTTATTTTTAATATACAGCCCAAAATGTTCTACCAGGCTGGGGATTTTAACCTACATCTCATACAATTCTAGATATGAACTAGCTGCTTTGAGCTATACAGCAGCATAAGTAGGGACGATTGATTTGAAATCATTAGAACACATGACCTTTTTTTTTTTGTCCCTCCGAGGTAGGGGGTGTCCCCTTTCGGCTGGCAAGGACACAAAATCTCTCAAAACATGAAAACTCACAAAGATTATATAGGGAATTAAAACATAAAAAGACCTGTACCTTTGTGTATATTTTCGTATAAAAAGCAGCAAACAGAAATCTTTGTTCCCATTTATAAACCAAAATTGTAATTGCTATTTTAATTAGTTTTTGCTGTAAAACATTTTTTAATTCAATATTTATGGTCAAGTTTTATATACAAATGTTTCTAAAAAGTAATGTATTTAATTCTTATTTTTAATTCACGTCCCTCGGAGGTCCGGGGGCCAGCCCGGCAGCCACTCCCCCCTCAACTACGGGGGCCGTAGATTGAAGGCTTGTAATGGCGCATTTCCACTGCAGCAGGTAGCTCGCTTTAAGCGTGCCGAGCCGTGCGGGGCCCGTTTTTGGTTGCGTTTCCACTTGGCCTAGTTTTGGCCCGGGGCTACTTTTTCACCTTTTTTCTGGCCCGACTAAATTGTGGTTCTAGGGCCAGGAACAACCAGGCTGAGTCGGGCTGAGTATGCTAAACTAGAGAGATAATCGCTGGCAAGGGGGCTACAACTACAACAAGATGAACATATTTGACCGTGATTTAATTCTAATACATGTTTCAAAATGATGCCGAAGTAACAACATACTGATACCGGTTAGTAAAAACCATGAATTAATGCTTGTCTAGTTTCTGAACAGATATGAGGAGCTGTGAGCTCTGAGTGCTAAGAGCTAACGGCTGTGTTGTTTTTCTGGGGCTCTCATTGAAGATTACGTCACGGCTCCGCCTACACTGCGTTACTATAGTAACTACCCCAGTTTATAAACTGTAATGGAAGCGCAGCATTAAAGTGAGCCGGGCCTAATAAGGCCTAACCAAACCGAGCGAGACCTGAAGTGGAAACGCGCCATAATAGTGGGGGTTCCAAATCCGGCAGCACCAACACCAGGGGGGTATACTACGAAGCAGGATTTTCGCTTAGCCAGCTAAATTCAGAGAAAACTCCGGCTTTCCGGTCCTACGAACAACAACATTCAATAACGTGCTTTAACCACTAGGAGGCGCGGGTTAAAAAAACAGTGGTGTAGTTAATAAAACATAATAATATCAAACATAATATGACTATTAACTTTATTGTGAAATTAAAACAGAACGGTAAAGGAAAATACAGTTTCAGTCTCTCGATTTGAAGCTTATGCATTGTACAACCTGATCTCACCAGAATGCGTGGCTCCACCACGACTTCTTAACACCACAATGCGTGGTGGACTCACGGACTTTGTTACATTTACGTGTCGGCACCACGCAAACAACCCCAATGTAAAGTGAATGAGGCTCCTTTGTCGTGGTGCACACACGCATTTCTACAACGTCCCGCAGTGAGCTTTTATTCTATAAAATGTTTTTTTAAATCTACTTTATAGCTTGTAGTAACTCACGGGAGGCTTCTTTTATTTTATTTGTATTCATAATAATTTAAATTTTTCGTCAGAATGTAAAAATTACATTAGTTACGAATTTGTGTTCTCAAAAAATAGTGCATTGTGTGTAATGCAACTATGATTTTTATTAAATTACTTAGTTTTTAAGGAAGGCCAGAGCTTCAGCTGTGTCAAATAGATTGTTCCCTTTAGTTAACGTTATTTAAAAGATAATGATCATGTCCCCTGTATTGTATTACGAGTGTCCATTCCCATTGGATAACCGACAATTGTACACCCGGAAGTAAGTATTTTCCTTACTGTTGATTGATTTTACAGTGATATCTGCACTACTCATCGACTAAAAAACACCAGATTATCCTTGTTAATTACACAACATTGATTGGTTTGAATTGTGTGCAATGCTTTTGTATTTTCCCCTTCGATTCGGAGAAACAAATGTTTTTTCGGAGTTTTAGGATGGCCGAAGACACTACACTACCCAGAATCCTCAGCTATCGTTTGGGACTACACCATGTGCTTAGCTTGACAAACCCGTGATCAGTCCTCAACCTCTGTGATTGGATGTTGGAGTGGCAGTGTGTGAAGTTTACACAGAGCGTCAAAAAGGACTTTGGAATGAAACCCATCGACACAGCACACTATTCAAAACAGGAATCGAACGTGTCCTATCCCCCCCCCCACCCCCCTTAGGTCACAGGCTCCTCCAACAGTGCTACGCAATAAAACAGATAGGCCTACACATAAAAAATAGTGAAATAGTGCAATAAGAGTCTATATACAAGTGATTGGAATATGATATATTAGATAAATAATTTCTAAGTAGCAGCCAGATGAATGTTATGGATGTTGTTTCTAAGTTCAGGTGTTTAATAGTCTTATGGCCTGTGCAATGAAGCTGCCTCTGTGTCTGGTGGTTTTAGTCCGGATGCTGTGGTACCGCCTGCCAGACTGCAGCAGACAGAACAGTTTGTGGCTGGGGTGATGGGGGTCTTTTATAATCCTGAGGGCTTTCTTTAAGGTTAACCTGGTATCTTTACTCCACTACATTTATTTTAGTTACTTTACAGATTCTGATTAATGATGTGAAATATAAACAACCCTTAAATCAGACTTTAGTTACACCTGAATGAAATTCAGTGAAGGTGATTGTCAAGTGCCAACAATCAGGAGAGATATTTGATAGTTGGTTGCTTGAGAAGACTAAATATTTATCTGCAGATCCGTTTAAAGAATATACATTACTCGTTATTCTCTAATAGTTAATTAAAGACTATATATTATGGCTATTTTGCACATCCCTTTCAAGATTTTAAGATTTTCTAAGGTTTATTGACATATCATATACACAACTACGGTGTAGTTATGCAATGAATGCAAAACTTGGGTCACAGGTTCCTCAACAGTGCATGACAAGACATCTATCAATATGTGTGTATACTTCCACCATTACACTGTCATATTCTGCACATTTCTTATACTATCTACATTAGGGGTGTAACGGTATCCGTATTTGTCCCGTACCGTCGCGGTTCGGACGTCACGGTTCGGACGTCACGGTTCGGACGTCACGGTTCGGCACATGCAGTCACACGGCACACGCCTTTTTTTACGAGTGGGAAAAAAGTCTGTCACTCAGGGCAGTATTACACTATATATAATCCAGGGGATGGTATTGCGCCTAAAAGCCAGCCGCCCGTAAATAACGAATGAAGAACAAAACACAACCAAACGAACACAATACATGAAGAAGAACAGTTGGTAGCTATGGCGAGTTCACACAACACACAGGAGCTAGAAGACCCACCTGCTTCTTTTAAATCAGTTGTGTGGGAACATTTCGGGTTCCCTGTGGACTACAACAATGATGGGGTGCGAGTTGTGGATCGGACGAGGACGGTGTGTCGGCGTTGTTCGACAGCGGTGCGGTATGCTAGTGGTAACACGTCAAACATGCTCAATCACATCCGAGTCAGTCTCAGTCCCCAGCGAGAGGGCTTTCTCGACGGCAGGTGACGTAGTTACCGCCAACAGATCTGCCCTCACTGCTGACAACGTAGACTAACTCATCTTTTTGAATAAAAACTTGAAAATAGAGTAAAGCTTGAGTACCTTTATTTAGGCATAATGGCCTCACACACTCACAAGTTAATTACACATGTTAGACATTGCTCCTAAAGGTACAGATTGTATTTAGTTTTATATTTATCATTGTATTTATTTTATATTTTGACATCAGGAGATGTTATACAGTTCTGTATTGCCTTTTATTGATTGTGATTTAAACACTTTCTTATTATTTATTTTAATATTTTCAAGACATTCTTTTTAGTTGTAGCCTACAGCTTATTTAACCTTTTTGTTTGACATCAGCCAATATAAATAATATGGCCATCTGAGTGTGTGTGCTACTGTTTGTGGTTTGTTTTTAACTGTGTAATACAGTTAATGATTCCAAATGTTAGAGTTCCTTATTTTCATACCAAAACTTGCACTACTGTTACAAATAAATAACAGCAAAAAATAATTATGCATTTGGGAGGTTTTTTTGCTTTTCCTTGTTGTACCGAACCCGTACCGAACCGTGACCCCCAAACCGAGGTATGAACCGAACCGTGACTTCTGTGAACCGTTACACCCCTAATCTACATACATAAGATTATAATTAATGTGTATAATATCAGTGAAAATAAGTGCTTCAACATAGTTAACATTGCAGGAAAGTTGATTGTCAAGTTCCAAAACAAACCATGCAATTTAGACTTTGTCAGGCTTAATATTTATCTGTAGATAAATACCCCCAAAGCTTTTTTCCTATTTAAAAGGAGACCTTAACCTAAAGTATTCTTTAATGTTTAAATAAAGCCTTATTAGTTAGCACATCCTCCTATCAGGCACTACACTGTTTTATTCTAGATATCATTTGAGTATCTTCTTGATATTTTCTATTCTATATGTATATCATTGACCTTCTACTTTCCCACTATTTCTTATGTACTCTTAATATTTAAATGTTTTCATAAAATATAACACATTCAAAAGTGCTTTACAAAAATGAAAGACATTAAGAAAAAGGCATTTTAAACAGTCGTTAAAAAGCAACACAATCTTCCTGCATTGCAATTACTCTAAACGTGCAATAACGTGCTTTAACCAGTAGGTGGTTTGGGTTAAAAAGCTGTAAAGTTTACAGTGTTAACAAAATAAAATATACTGCTGTTTCTGGTTTAGTTTACGACGAATATTATGTTGTTATTGTTTTGATATTTGTAACACAAAAGAGATGGAAAAACCCCACAGCAACACAGAAAAGATGGTCTTAACATGACCCAGCGGTCTAGTAGTTAATAAAAAACAATAATATCAAAACAAAATATGACTACTAACTTTATTGTGAAATTAAAACAGAATGGTAAAAGAATAGTTTCCGGTCTATTCTGAGACCGATCTCTGTAGATAAATAAAGAACTACGACAGATGTGTAATATTTAATGCAGCCAAACCATTTATTACCATGCATTCATGTGATGACTTTCAAAGAGTAAAGCAAGCACTGCTGAATAAAGTATGATTTTCTCTTTTACGAAACCTTTTTTAATATGGAATGCAGTTGGAGGTCAACCAATCACAGAGCTTGAGGACTGATCACGGGGTTTGTCAAGCTAAGCACATGGTGTAGTCCCAAACGATAGCTGAGGATTCTGGGTAGTGTAGTGTCTTCTGCCATCCAAAAACTCATTTAATAAAAATCACAGTTGCATTACACACAATGCACTGTTTTTTGAGAACACAAATTCGTAACTAATGTAATTTTTACATTCTGACGAAAAATTTAAATTATTATGAATACAAATAAAATAAAAGAAGCCTCCCGTGAGTTACTACAAGCTATAAAGTAGATTTTAAAAACGTTTTATAGAATACAAGCTCACTGCGGGACGTTGTAGAAATGCGTGTGTGCACCACGACAAAGGAGCTTCATTCACTTTACATTGGGGTTGTTTGCGTGGTGCAGACACGTAAATGTAACAAAGTTCGTGACACCACCACGCAATGCGGTGTTAAGGAGTCGTGGTGGAGTCACGCATTCTGGTGAGATCAGGTTGGCATTGTACCCATACAACAGCGGCGTAGCTGTGGGTGGGCCCGGGTGGGCCTGGGCCCACCCAGATGCACGTCTGGCCCACCCACAGCCAATCAGCGCTTCATAGCGCAGAACCGGGAAGCCCAGAAGGAAGTGCCACAAACTGCAGTTCATCTAGTGGCCGACAGGGGATGGATGCAAAAAGGAGCAATTCCCATAGACCCCCATGTTAAAATGCCCAACTTACAGCAGAAATAAACATGTTTCTAGCCTGGATCCAATAAAACTTATTCTGGATATAGTTAGATTCCACCTTCATGACAATGGAATAGGGAGTGCATTTTTTTACCGTGAGTTTTTATAGTAAGTAAAGTAACTTTTGCCGTGAGTGAATGAAAGTATTATTTCTTCTTGAGGTCTGCAGTTTAGCGTGTACACATTTGCTGAATATGAAAACACTCAGTGTGTGCCCACTGTGCGACTGTCAAGGATAAACAACCTGTGCCCCCGATATATGTTGTATGTATTATCGCTACACAAACATTACATTGCAGTTTAAGTGTCGCCAACTCCGTTTAAGAGATCTCTCCCCCGTCTGTGTGCGAGGGGGCGGGGCAGTTTACACACACGCAGCTGCTACAACATGCAGCAACACACACACACGGAGGAGATGGCGGAGAGAACGCGCTCCGAGCTGTGGTTAAACTATAGCCGTGTCTATGTGGACAATACTCGTTACCAAAAGTGGAATAAGAGTTTAGCATTTAAGGGCGGTAACACGAGCAATGTGTCTAAACATTTATCAAAAGTGCTCCACATCCAGACGGAGGAATGCACCGGGTTCCACTGTCTTTCTAGCAGCTCTGTAGCCCCATCCACGAGTAACGTTTCCACGTCAGGTGTTACGTATGCTAGCAGTAACACACCGAGTTAACTACATTATACAAACATGGGTTTATGATTAGAGGTAACTGAGTTATTTATTTTGTTAAAGTTTCAGCTATTCTGTTTACAGTTCTGTCATCACATTATTTAATACGATTTGTTAAAACATTGTTGTTTCTTTTGATGTGAAATATTATGTATTTAATTTAAATAAAAAGCAATGTTAGTTTTGTTCACAATTTAGTTAGTTTACCTTATTTTTTTCTCCAAAATAACCGATAAAAGTAATGTTAAAGGACCGGATCGATAAGCCATAGACATAGACATACTTTATTGTCATTTCAACAAGACACAGAGTGTCCTATTAAAACGACATTTCGTTGTACTGGTTGCAGGAACAGGACAATATAAAAACTTGCTAAAATTGTACATATAAATAGATAATAGTGACGTGGTGCTGATAAAATTAAAGTTTAAGTGTGCATTTAAAATATAAAGACTTACTATACATATAAATAAAATAGACATACTATATAACAAATATGTGCCCTTTACACAGCGTAATGTAACCTTTATGTTACTGGTCTGCTTGCTGTTCAGCAGTCTGATGGCTTGGGGAAAAAGGTATTGCAGAATCTGGCTGTTTTGCTCTTAATGCTGCGGAGCCTCTTGCCGGAAGGCAGCAGGGAGAACAGAGCATGTGAGGACGAGTGGGGTCTTTAAAATGTTCTGGGCTTTTGTCAGGCAGCGTTTCTGAGCGGTGTCTCTGATGGAGGGAGAGAAACTCCGATGATCTTCTCTGCTGTCCTGACCACTCTCTGCAGAGACTTCCAGTCTTTGGCGTTGCAGTCTCTCGACCAGATGGCGATGCCGCTGGTCAGCACGCTCTCTGTGGTTCCTCTGTAGAACGTGGTGAGGATGGGAGGGGGGAGCTGTGCAGGAAGTGTAGGCGCTGCTGTGCCTTCTTAAATAGTGATGTAGTGTGAGTGGACCAGGTCAGACTGCTTGTGATATGCAGCCCCAGGAACTTGGTGCTGGCTGTAGTCTTCACTGCTGTGCCGTTGATGTGGAGTGGTGGGTGACCGTGCTTTTTGTTCCTGAAGTCGACAATGATCTCTTTTGTTTTATCGACATTCAGGATCAGGTTGTTGGTGTTACACCAGTCTGTCAGATGTTTCACCTCCTCCCTGTAGGCCTGTTCCTTGTTGTCCCTGATGAGTCCCACCACTGTTGTATCGTCCGCGTACTTTATGATGTGGTTGGTACTGAACCTGGAGCATAAGCATAAGCGCTATCGATAAAAGTAGTAGTACTGTTAAAGCCTTAACGATACCCATCCCTATGTGGATGTCAGTTTTACACACATTCTGAGGCCGCCGTGCTTTTTTGTTTTCACTGCTAATTTATGCTTAAGTTCTATTGGTGCATTAAAATCATTAATGAAGTTTCAGCTCAGACCCCACGCTTAATATGTCTCCCCCTGGCCCACCTACATTTCTCCAGGCCCACCCACACAATAATTCCTGGCTACGCCACTGCCATACAGTCTATGATTGTACCATGAACCTGTATAGACCTGTAACAGTCAACTGCATGAGGAGTTGGAAAGGTAATGAATTAAAATGTCGAACTCGGACTTCATTTTAAGGACATTTCGGCCAGGGGTGTAGAGCTATATTTGTTTAACCACCGGATTAGCAAAACAGGAGAGTGTGTGCACCAGTCTGCCTTGATCTATGAATTCATGTCTGTGACACTCACAGTATCTGCTGCCCACAGCTGTTTTATAGAAGGAAAACCTCCTCCTTCACTTCATGAAATATCTGCAGCACCAGGAGGCAGCGGGAGGGTTAACTCAGTGCCTTTCACGCACCGCCTTCACTGTGTTTACCTTCAGAATCATTAGAAATGCTAAGAGCGACCGCAGGCTGATGTGTTTTAACCACACACACCTCTACACACACACACACACACACACACACACACACACACACACACACACACACACACACAACACCACACACCACACACACACACACACACACACACACAACACACACACACACACGCACACACCACACACACGATTTAAACGCAGACTTCTGTTCCTCCATGTTTCGTTGTTATCGTTTCACTGAGCGGACCCGCCCCTTTTTTCCCCAAACGCTCCCTTTTTTGGTCCATCTGCGGTGGTAATAGGTTTTGTGCGCTGTGATGATTCGGCTGTACCTTTAGTAATGAATAATAAATGTTCATTTGATCATTGTTTTTTATTATGAAATACTGTTTTCAACCCGTAACTTTACATGGAGGCTGCCGCATACCTCAAATCATCTTCGTAATATCTATCAAACTATAGATCCTACATATCGACTGGACGTGGATTCTAAAAGTACAATATACACTTCTCGCTAGAAATCTAATCAAAAAGCGTTTTAATGTCCAAACTATCATACAATTTAGGATTTTACAGAGAGGGTTATTTGTGAATAAACGACCATCTGTAACGTGTGCATTCAACGGGAGCAGGACGTATTAAGCGCTTGAACAATCGGCATATTTGGTCGTATGAGTTGGAGGACTTGTTGAAAATGTACAATGAATGTATGTACCCAAAATCTTAATTTAATTTCATTGTATTTTCCTACACTCTTAAAAGCAGAGAGTTATGACATAGGCTTTTTCTCTTCATAGATTGTTATAGTGTTGTAGAAGGATCGATCAAAGCACAACTAAAAGTGAACAAAACTTATAGTAATTAGGGCTGTCAGTCGATTAAAATATTTAATCGCGATTAATCGCATGATTGTCCATATGTAACCGATGTATAACTTCACTTGTTTATATTTCAGTAAAATCATTGTCCATACTTTATTTGTAAAACTTGTCACTGTCACTTTATATTTTAGATGCTTTTATTTTGAAAAGTACATTTTATTTTGGTACTCTTGGCACCGTCACATTTCTGCAGACTCGTGCTGCTTTCCTCAGTTAGCTTCAGGCTGCACTGAGGAGAAGTAAGTGGAACGAGTGGTGTCATAAATGTTGTATTTTATATGTTAATAGATTGTTTAATGTTACACTTCACACAAGCCAAACCTATTTGCAGTTAGTATCTATATTTTGCCGTGTGACTAGTTTATATAATGTGCAGCGCTTCAAACTGTTTGGGAGCTTTCTAAAGTGTAGCTATATGCTAATCTAACATGTGGGTGTTTTCTTCCACTGAAGGTGTGAAGCTAGAAAGCTGATGAAGCGATTTCCTGCTCTAATTATTATATTCTGTTTTGCACAGGTATGTGGGTATTCTTTTTGTGTTTTGTAACTGTAAATTGTATTGTTTGTTATGTAAGTGTAAATTATTGGTTATATTTGTGTATATTGTTTTACAAAGAAAAGCCGGTTTGTCGCCATGGATAGATCTGTTAATTGTATTATTTAGAACTCTGTATACTTTCCTGAGTTAGCTTCAGGCTGCACTGAGGAGAAGTGTGAAGCTAGAAAGCTGATGAAGCGATTTCCTGCTCTAATTATTATATTCTGTTTTGCACAGAGAATAAATCCCGGTTGGCAAGAAATAAGTCGTTCTCATTTACACAACACAACACAACGCAGAGACCACATGTGGCGTCAAACCAGACCGGTTACACATAGTTAAACGTGATTAATCGTAAATTAATCGCACATTTTTTATCTGTTCTAAATGTTCCTTCGAGGGATATTTTCAAGTTTGTAATACTCTTATCAACATATGAGTGGACAAATATGCTTTATGCTAATGTTTGTTTATTATCATTTGATCAATGACAAATATCCTCATGAATATTACACAACAACCTGGAACCTCTCTCATAAATACAATAATACCATACAAAGTGTGTGTGTGTGCGTGCGTGCGTGCGTGTGTGTTTGTGTGTGTGTGTGTGGTGAGACACTGTGATGGATCGTTGGAGCTATGTGCAACTCAAGGCATATGCTCGAACGGGAGCTGCCTGGACGCTGCAATCATGTTGCGCACTACCCGTGATGAGTGTGATGACTTCTCGTACAACGTCCCACTGTCTGGCTTCCTGCATCAAGTCAAGTGCTCGGCGCAGTTGTCGGCGAAATGTCGCTCCTCTGTTTTCATTGAAACAGCTCCTTGTATCCGTTAGCTCAGCTAGCTAGCACCAGATGCTAACAACAACAATACACGTAAGGTGTGCGCGTTCTATCTCTCGCGCCACACATACACACACCCTCCCGGTCCTCCCGATGGCCAGTCGGTGCCTGCCGGTGAGCGTGGAAGTGTGGTCTGCCACAAGCGGGCAGCAGGAGCGGGGCTGTCAGCATCAGCTTTTAGATGGTATTTTAAACTTGATGCGCTCTGAAACTACGTTAACGCGTTATTAACGCGTTAACTTGACAGCCCTACTAGTAATACTTTCTTATAGTGCCGTGGTGAATTAGAAATATGTCTCAAAGTCTGCAGACAGAGATCAGAGTCAGTGGTGACTTTGTGCTTAAAAGAGGCCTTTACCTCTGCATCCCTGCACATCACGTCTTAAACAACACTCTTAAAAGGCGTAGACCACAGAGGACCGCAGGCCATTATGTATTTTAAAAGGGGGGAATGGAGAGCGGCCAGGTTATGCTCCTCTATTCTTGTTATTCTTCCTTCAGCAGAGCGGTCGGCGTCAGTAGGAGATGGCGGGACAATGGAGGTGATCTCTCTGATCTCAGGGCTTCTATTGTGGCTCCTCATATTATTAATGTTCATCTCTGAGAAAAGCCACGGCCTCTGCCTCACTGCTTCTGCGTCGCTCTGTCATTTTCTCTCTGCTGGACTTTCTCTCTGTCGTACTTTTATCTCCATGCAGCTCTGATATCTCCATGCAGTATTCTCTCCGTAAAACACACATGCACATACACAACAGCAAAGGAAAAAATTCACTTTTTTCATTCCACCTAACCAGTTTAATATTAACACTAATATGTCAGATCTTCACAGTGTTTGATTTGTACTTCAGGACAATTTTAGCACCAAACTCGTGAAAATTGTGATGATGCAAAGCAATAAAAGTATCTTTAGATTCCTTACTAATGTGCCTCCAACACATTCCCAATGTCTTGTGTATAATTGTGCGAAACTGGAAACACTTTGAAGGTATTAACACCCTAAATTCCTTTCCATTGTGCCGTCGCTTATGAACCTATATTCAGACATTCCCACTCATTCCCAACATCTTTGTACTCTGACAATTGTGCAAATCTGGGAACACTTTGAAGGTATGTTGCCTATACTCTACTTTTCAAAACACACAACTGAGAGACGCTACGGTAGCTGTCGCTCATCTATCAGCGGTGCGGCGGGCTGCCCATGCCTTGCTGTGCCGTGTTTGGGGTCAAGCTTCCCTCACTGTGGCCTGGGAGTAATTATTAACCCACTGGGATTGTCTCGCAGTCCTGTGGTCATCTGGGACTGCTGAGTGTCAATCTGCAAAGGTCATGACAAGGCAGCACGGTGATAAAAAAAAGAGAGAAAAAGGCAGAGAGAGAGCAACTGACTGATGAATTCAAATCAAACTGGAACATTTGACCACTTTCACAACAAGAGGCGTGGATCATGGATTACACACTTCTTTTCTCTGTGCAAGCATTTAAGGATAATCTGCTTTTATTACAGTTTGTTATGGTCAACAAATCCCATGAAAAGAGTAAAACCAACAATACATTGATTCTAAAAGCAGAATAACAGAGTGTATTCATCGGCAGTAAGGCTTTACTTCATACCTCAGAGTCACTAACTTGTCACAGTAATTGTTTTACTTTTTAGAAATAATTAGTGTAAAGGATTACAATTCAGTTATAATCCAAGTAACGCTCTGGTTGTTGGATATCTGTCTTTTAAAGGCATCTTTGACAGAGTGGTGCTGCGTAATAAAAGTAAAGAGTGATGTAACTATTATATATTGCTGTTGAGTTATCGGTAATTACACTTTTTTATCAAGATTTGTTTTTTTTTTGTTGCATTGTTACATGGATCGGATTTCGAGGCGTAGTCGTGGGGGAGGGGGTCTGCAGTTCGGTGGACTAAGGATTGCACCACTGCTTTTTGCAGATGATGTGGTTCTGATGGCTTCATCGGTCTGCGACCTTCAGCACTCACTGGATCGGTTCGCAACCGAGTGTGAAGCGGCTGGGATGAGGATCAGCACCTCCAAATCTGAGACCATGGTTCTCAGCAGGAAACCGATGGACTGTCCACTCCAAGTAGGGAATGAGTCCTTACCCCAAGTGAAGGAGTTCAAGTATCTCGGGGTCTTGTTCTCGAGTGAGGGAACAATGGAGCGTGAGATGGGCCGGAGAATCGGAGCAGCGGGAGCGGTACTGCAGTCGCTTTACCGCACCGTTGTGACGAAAAGGGAGCTGAGCCAGAAGGCAAAGCTCTCTGTCTACCGGGCCATGTTCGTTCCTACCCTCACCTACGGTCATGAAGGATGGGTCATGACCGAAAGAACGAGATCGCGGATACAAGCGGCCGAGATGGGTTTCCTCCGCCGGGTGGCTGGTGTCTCCCTTAGAGATAAGGTGAGAAGTTCGGTCATCAGGGAGGGACTCGGAGTTGAGCCGCTCCTCCTTCGCGTCGAAAGAAGCCAGTTGAGGTGGTTCGGGCACCTAGTTAGGATGCCACCTGGGCGCCTCCCTAGGGAGGTGTTCCAGGCACGTCCAGCTGGGAAGAGACCAAGGGGTAGACCTAGGACCCAGTAGCGTGGGGTGGGGAAAAATGTAGGGGAAGCCAATGTTTTTGGGTCGGGGGGGGGGGTGGTCAATAACGTAACCAGATGAGTGATTACAGCGCCCGGTAACATTTTACACACATTTGTATCATACAGATGCAGGACTTGTACACGCCTGTTATCTAAGCGACAGGTCCGCACGCACTCTCCAGCTGAAACTCTCTCGGCTTATTAATTTAAGCATTTTCTTATTAATTTATGCCAACCTCCCCCCACCAATGCAATACCAGCCGCTCAATGCGCAGTGCAGATTCGGTAATTAATAAATAAGAAGCATTCATTCACAAACTAAATCAGGAGACCTTTAAAGTTTTACTTTCACATCAAAGTATCAGTATGCGTTGTGTTGATAATGGACGAGACCCGCCGAGTCAGCGTAAAGTTGAGACGATCTCTGTTTAATGTCTGAATCTGATAACAGATCAAATGATCAGTTTTACATACATTTCCCTCAGTGACTCCTCTCATTGGAACGTTTACAAAAAGGGAAGAGGAAACGTGAGGGACACAATATATACAAAAAGTAAAATCACAAAGAAAGGAAATGAAATTCCTCACAACAATAAACTTCTGAGCACAGCTCTCCGACCTTGCCAGGTATTTAACATTCAATAAAATGAAGAACACAGAATGAAATAATATAAAACACAGAATGTGTGTGATTATACAAGATTAAATTAAATAAACCCCACTGCATATTTACATCTGTTACACTAACACACACGGCAAGTGCAGCAACAGTCCTCGTCTCTGTAATTAGTTCAGTCCGTAGTCCAAAAGTAACACAAAAATATAAACAATCTCATCTATTCAGGTGATCGGGCCCTATGTGGCATGCTATCTGCGGGGCTGATTATCGGATAGCAGCACCCTGTGCTAATTAAACAACTGCAATAAAACAACTACTTCAGACGGAACACCTGCAGCTAAATCCAGGCAAGCAATGCACAATAACCAACAGAACCACATCAGAAATTGCACACATAGCTAGTGCTACACGGGCAGTTCAGGCAACAGGTATGCACAGAGAGAAAGGGGTGTGCATTTCACTCACCCTATTTGAAGAGGAAGGCCATTCTCCTGTCGTTCATGGTAGCGAAGTGGTCAATAACAATGTCATAGAACTTCCCAGCGGCCTTTAGGTCCTCCACAACAACAGAGTCAATGGATATTGTGGCTAGGTTGACAAGTCTGTCCTGTCCACACGTGTTCCTCAGATACGTTTTGATCCTTTTTAGACAGGAAAAGGAGCGCTCTGCTGATGTGCTGGCGGCTGGTATCGTGAGCATGAGCTGGAGCAGCTTGGAGACCTCGGAGAGTGTGCCCTGCTGTAGGTCATCCTCAATAAGAAGCTGTATCAGCTCTCCTGGTGGCTTGTGAAACAACCTGTTGTTGTTCAGCGTGTGCAGCAATCCTGACGCGTCCAAAAAGCTTTAATTTCACAGCACAATCTATATGATTTTTAGATTTACCGTGCCTCTCAATTGCCCGTAACAGGTTGGCAAGGTCGATGAATCCTGAAGTTGCCCAAGGATTGTTCAGGGAGCACGAACCCTTGTCAAAAAGAAGACATGGCCACCAAAATAGACGCTGAAGTTTAGCGCTTCCAGTTAGCCACTCCGTGCGGACATAATTGTCCTCATTGAACGTCCGATTAGATCCCTTATTCCTCTGTGTACACAGCTCGAGTGTGGGCGTTGTCCTGCCATCTGCTTTAATGTTTAGTTGCTGCTGTAGCGGAAGTTTAGTGAAGTTATGCTTAATTAAGTACGCCAAATCTCCTCCCTCCATAATGCTTCATTTGCTTGATAATTTCTAACGGCGGTGATGACAGTTACAGTATTAAAATTGATGTTGATGTGATTGGATGGCAGTGTCCAATCAAATCGCCAGCCGCCAGCCGCCAGCTAGAGGCAGCTAGCTTCCCCTGGCATGGCCCTGACCAATCACAGGTTGGCAGGGGCATCACGTGGGCCTCATCTGATTGGTTGATCCCTCAATTTTTTTTCACCAAGGGAAGCTAGATTCTGCTGGCCTCCTCTCGCAACAGTGAATGCAATCTACTGTTTCACCATGACATCTAGAGGGGCGCTGTTTCACTCTTTGTAAAATACTCAATGAGAATGGGGGAGAGACGGAGAGACGGTCCGGCAGAAACACACATGAAAGGAGAATTACAGAAACAAAACAGTGTTTTTATTTAAATTATAACTACAATCCGAAAAAACAGGGGAAGCCTGGCTTCCCTTGGCCTCCGGGAGAAAACGCCACTGCTAGGACCAGGTGGAGGGATTATATCTCTTCGCTGGCCTGGGAGCGCCTTGGGATCCCCCAGTCAGAGCTGGTTGATGTCGCCAGGGAAAGGAAAGTTTGGGGCTCTCTGCTGGAACTGCTACCCCCTGAGACCCGACCACGGATAAGCGGGAGAAGATGGATGGAAGGAAGGATGGACTGTTGCATTGTGGTCCAAAAACTGAACACACAAACATGAGCCACACAATTGCACATGGTCATATCTTGTGTTATTGAAATGAACACACACACACACACACACACACACACACACACACACACACACACACACACACACACACACACACACACACACACACACACACACACACACACACACACACACACTGGTTTACAGTATTACGCACCATCCTACGTACTCCTGTTTGCGTAACGTTTGCAAACATGAGCAGAGACGATTATTTGAGACATCATGAAGCATTTATTTTTTAATAAAAAAATCTGCTACCTGTATTTTATATAATATATATATCTCTAATAAAAAGAATTGGACTTAGTGCCATAGACTGGGTAGGAAAGTAAAGAAATATTAGGAGACTGCCATTCAACATTTCTTCTTGGAATAGCTCCATTTATTTAGTAATGAATAATTTAGTCATATAAGATTCTAAAACCTATTGAATCTCTATTTATTTTTAATTTATTCATAATCATTGACCAAATGCAGGAAACGATTGAGTCTGCATTTGACATCTGAATGTGTCTTCAAATGATTAGTTGAGTGACAGAAAGTTAATTGGCAACTATTTTTGACAATCAATTATTGGCTTAAGTCACTTTTCTTGCTAATCAATTAATTGCTTATCAATTGTGGGGAAACATTTAAATATGTCATGGGCTTCAAAAAATTATTATTTTTAAATAAGTTTTAATGGCAGAGAAAACAATATGCAATCATTAGTGGCGTGTACAATTGTAGTGTTTGTGTTTTATTTTTCTATAGAGAGTTTCCAAATACACTTCTAAATGTCACTTATAGTTTTGTGCTTTTAATATTTCACGATCCAAACCAAACATTATCAAAAATGACAATAACCAGTGATATAGCTCCTCAGCAAGCCCCCTGTGTGTAACCTGGGAGAAGTTGTCTTTGTTATCATGGGAAAAGCATGGTGTAGATGTTCTCTACATAAAACCCATAACCTCTAACTGAAGATAATTTATACCGCTGCTGTGGCATTGTGGCCTACAGAGCCTTTGTGAGGCAGCACACAACACATCTTCTAAAGATCTTTGCGTTTCGTGGGATATAAATTGTGATGTTCGTCTGCGTTCCAGCTCTATATCATATTCGGATAGCTTTTCGGTGCCACTGCGGTGGTGAATGGCGTCCAGAGGCCCAGCCACTGGCGGGTGGTCTGACACAGGTTAAATATGGTTCAGCCACGGACACTCTCAAAGGGCCTTGCTTTTAAAAAAATAAGTTATGTAGGTTGTATGTCTTCGCGCAGTCAGGAAATTGACAATACTGGCGCAGTGAGGCACAAGGCTGTCTCAGGGCTGAACTTCATGCTTGACCGTCCAATTGGAAAGAAGAGTCACAACATCACTTGTTTCCTACGGACTTATTGATGGCTCATCAAAGCCCTGGCTAGACGAGAGGTGTAAAACTAATACAATGACTATGCGTATTTAACGCCTATATTTATCTTCAACTTCTTTGAACTCAACACTATGACAATAAACTTGAACTCTTTAGTGAAAGCAAAATGTGAAGATGTTACACTTACATAAAATAAATGGTTAAAACATTAACAAGCTTCAAAAGCCGTAAACAATAGGAGAGACATTTGATAATGGCCGTCCACACACACACACACACACACATCTCACTCCCATCCCGTCATATATTGACGGACGGTCAGGGCCCCTCCCCGTCGCTATATTACGTACAGGGTACCCCTTGCCCGTCAGGCTTCTACGGGCAGGGCGTCTCATAGACCTTCATAATGCCTATTTTAAGGTTCATTTGGCCATTAAAATGCGTTTTGATGTCATTTTATGCGAGTAATGAGTTTTTATTTCTGATTATTTGTGCAGTACATGTACATGATGTTTAGTTTGCTAGTTATGACGAAGATTACTTCATGAATGCTAACGTTTTTTAGGTGGAAATGTGTTTTTTCACAGCAAAGTCACCCTCTGTACTTGGACTTATTGGGAGATTCTAAAGGCAAGAACATCCCAAATATTAATTTAGGTTGTTTTATTGTGGACCTTTAGTGTTGCCGTCTGTGAGGAAAATACATGGGGCTCAGAGCCTCGTATTTTTAAAATCTTTTTTTCCTTCTAATTTGTTATTCTTTTCAAAATAACACACTGTTATTTACTCACCAATAACACACAATTATCCTTGCTTTTATTTATTGGTTTAATTCCATAATCTCAGTCTTTTTTGGCGTCCGTCAGGAACTGAATTTCAAAATAAAAATAACCGGAAACAGACGTAGGCCTATAAGGGACATTTCGAGCATCATTGCGATTGTCAACATTTTTGAGTTTAGGATGGCCGAAGACACGACACTACCCATAATCCCCAGCTATCGTTTAGGACTACAGTCCCCGTGATTACTCTTCAAGCTCTGGGATTGGATGTTGGAGTGGCAGTGCGCCAAGGTTACGCCGAGCGTCAAACAGCTGTTTGAAATGGAACGAAACCACGCCAGACTATCCAAAACTGGAATCGAACGCCCCCCCAGAACTACACATTACACTATTGTGTTTCGCAAAATGTTCTATGGGACGTCTCTACTGAACGTTTTCGTTTTTCCTACAATTAGAAGTTGCCAGTATTAAACACATTGGTGTTATCAAATGTAAAACATATAATTAATAAATGGGTGAAAATCGCTTGTGTCCATAATGCGCAGCATTAATATATACCCACATGACAGCTCATTGATACTTTGTAATTCTACTCCACTACAATTCAGAGGTTAACCTGATATTTTTATTCCACTACACTTATTTGAGTTACTTTGCAGATTCTGATTAATGATGTGAAATATAAACAACCCTTAAATCAGACTTTAGTTACACCTGAGTAAAATTCAGGGAAGGTGATTGTCAAGTGCCAACAATCAGGAGAGATATTTGATAGTTGGTGCTTGAGAAGACTAAACATGTATCTGCAATTGACATGAATGGAAACGAATAATAAAGTATATTAATTACTCGTTATTCTCTACTAATAGTTAATTAAAGACTATATATTATGGCTATTTTGCACATCCCTTTCAAGATTTCAAGATTTTAAAGGTTTATTGACATATCATATACACAACTACGGTGTAGTTATGCAATGAATGAAAAACTTGGGTCACAGGTTCCTCAACAGTGCATTACAAGACATCTATCAATATGTGTGTACCTCCACCATTAAACTGTCATATTCTGCACATTTCTTATTCTATCTACATACATAAGAGTATAATCCATATGTATAATATCAGTTAAAATAAGTTCTTCAACATAGTTAACATTGCATGAAAGCAATATATTAGACGTTAAGTACTTTGTCAGGCTTAATATTTATCTGTAGATAGATACCCCCAACGTTTTTTTCTTATTTAAAAGAAGACCTTAATCTGTTATTTAATGTTTAAATAAAGGTTAATTCGTTTTTCTGTTTTGCACCTCCTCCTATTCATATCTTTGTACATCCTGCACTAAACTGTTTTATTGATGAGATCACTTATAGTATCTTCTTGATTTTTTATATTCTATATTTCTATCACAGACCTTCTACTTTCCCCTATGAAAGTATATGTACTCTTAATATTTTTTTAATCAAATATAACACATAAAAACAATAATTCAATAACGTGCTTTTACCACTAGGCGGTGCACACAAGGTACACACAGACACTTGTATGTACAACATCTGAAGATGTGTAGTTTTATTCATGCTTTCACATAATTTTACAGCATATTGCTATACTATTTCAGACTCAGTATTTACATTCAAAATTCAATCCAATTCAAATCAGTAATATCTTATATATATCAGCTGTGCACCGTTATGGTGTAAATATAACCTATCTATGAATTAGATCAAATGTAAAAGGCAGCCGAATTAGTGTTGATACTGCAAGGAGACGTATTGTGTGAAGAGAAATTGAAGATGTTTTTTAATTGTTGATATATTTATGATCCACGTCAAGTATTCAGTTTCGGCGGCATTTCTTCAGTTTTTCCAAAGGTCTTCTCATCAGGGCTCTCTAAATAAAGAACTACGGCAGATCTGTAATATTTAATGCAGCCGAACCGTTTATTACAATGCCGTTATGTGATGACTTTCAAAGAGAAAAGCAAGAGCACTCGGAATTAAGTATTATTTTATTCTTTTAAAATGTTTTCCAGATTTCATATAATATAAACACCAAATCCCAGCATGCATTGCGGCTAAAACATCCAATCAGCGTAGCTGAGGATCTTGGGTAATCGCTCGAAATGCCTACGTCTGTTTCCGGTTATTTTTATTTTGAAATTCAGTTCCTGACGGACGCCAAAAAAGACCGAGATTATGGAATTAAACTAATAAATAAAAGCAAGGATAATTGTGTGTTATTGGTGAGTAAATAACAGTGTGTTATTTTGAAAAGAATAACAAATTAGAAGGAACAAATTATTTAAAAAATACAAGGCTCTGAGCCCCATTTATTTCCCTCACAGACGGCAACACTAAAGGTCTAAAATAAAGACCTAAATTAATATTTGGGATGTTCTTGCCTTTAGATTCTCCCAATAAATCCAAGTACAGAGGGTGACTCTGCTGTGAAAAAACACATTTCCACCAAAAAAACGTTAGCATTCAGGGGTACACATTCATGAAGTAATCTTCGTCATAACTAGAAAACTAAACATCATGTACATGTACTGCACAAATAATCAGAAATAAAAACTCATTACTCGCATAAAATGACATCAAAACGCATTTTAATGGCCAAATGAACCTTAAAATAGGCATTTTCCACCGAGAATAACACGAAGGTCGGCTATCGTTGTTGATCACGTGGTCTATGAAGGTCTATGGGACGCCCTGCCCGTAGAAGCCTGACGGTCAAGGGGTCCGCTGTCTGCAATGAAGGTCTATGGGACGCCCTGCCCGTAGAAGCCCGACGGTCAAGGGGTCCGCTGTCCGCAATGAAGGTCTATGGGACGCCCTGCCCGTAGAAGCCCGACGGTCAAGGGGTACCCTGTACGTAATATAGCGACGGGGAGGGGCCCTGACCGTCCGTCAATATGTGACGGGATGGGAGTGAGAACGTGTTGTGCGCACACACAACACGTTCTCACGTTCAACACGTTCTCACGTTCTCACAACACGTTCTCACTCCCCCACACACACACACACACACACACACACACACACACACACACACACACACACACACACACACACACACACACACACACACACACACACACACACACACACACACACACACACACACACACAATAATGTATTGTACTGCTGTCTGCTTCTATAGTTAATTGATCATTTAGTTATGTATGTTAAATGTTGCCCAAATGACTAAAAAAGCATATATTCACATATTAACAAGTTAAAGATCCTCTAATCCTATATTTTTTTAATGTTTGTAAAATGTGTCTTCTGACCGTGATGGAGGTCCTCACACAAATGAATCCTGTTTTAGTGACAGTGTGGTCAAGTTGAAGGCTGAACTGATTTTAGGAATGGTTATTTTGTTATCTCCAAGGGTGCAGAGGTAAGTGTTACGGTGAGTGAAGCAAGCAGGACCCAAATGCAGATAACGCTGAAAAAAGTCTTTATTTCAAGGATACAATAAAAATAACTTGGATAAAACAGAACTCTCACCGGTGAACTCAGTCACAAACAAAAGACGAACCAACACTGAACACAGGACGAGACTAAATACAGGGAGGGGTAATCACAAGACGAGAAACAGCCGGGCAGGGGAGGAGAAACACAAGGGCGACAGGTGAACACAATCAGACAACTAGACACACCAGGGAAACTAACGACAGGGGAAAACACAGGAAGAAAGACCAGACAATACACAAGGAGGAAAATACCCATAAACAGACATACAAAACTACAAACGTGACAAATCCTAAGAATCCTGACAGTAAGCTGTACATCTTCTACTTGAACACTTTTTAAATGCATGTTTTTGGCCCCTGGTATACCCGTTCAGTCAGAAATTAACATAGTAATCTGGGTGCGATAACATAGTAATATGGGTGCAATAAAAGGGTAATATGGGTACAATACAATGTAATATGGGTGCAATAAAAGTGTAATGTGAGTGTAATAACAGTGTAATGTGGGTGTAATAATAGTGTGACATGGGTGTACTAATGCATAATATGGATGTAATAACAGTGTAATGTAGAAAATAGCAAGCAATTAGTTGGTAATTAAGGCTTAAGATGGACCACTACTTAGAATGAGGCATAACGGAGCCCGTCTCTGGAGGTACTAGCTATGGCTCGATCTAGCTGCCTCCTGAGGTGAAGTCGTCTCTCCCACCATTTCTTTTTCGGCTTTTTGGGAAGCATCTGAAGAAAAAAGTATGTATTATATCTTTGCTTTCTGATTTAAATGAATTGAATAGCAATCTGAATACAGCTAGCCAGTGAAAGTGTGGTCCAACATTTTCGTTTGTTATCAAACTCACAGAGTACTATCGGCTGTGCTTTTAAAAACTGTAAAGTTTAAAGACAGATGTCATCTTAAGGAAGATATCAGGGTGTTTAAACCCTAACCGAGGTGTTGGAAAAAAAAAATTGAATACAGGAAAACAATTGTGTCCTCCTGCTTATAATAGCATCAGATATTTTCTTCTACTCCAAGAGATAGATGAAATATTTATTTTACACTCATGTCTGTGTTTAACACAACAGCTAGAACTGCAAGACTATCTAAGTTTAGCATACATTCTGGAACCAGCCACAACCTCAAAGACCTAGACAGCATCAGTACATTTAAAAATCAAATCAAAACTTCTCACACCCAAGTCATCGCTGCTGTTTCCAAAGAAATTGTTTCTGTAATGCTTATAATGTCTTTAGATAAAAAAGCCCTGGTTTTCAAAAGGGGGTAAGTAGGATAAAACCGCTAGCCTAGTTATTATTTGCATTTTCCCCAAGACTTCAATACTTATGCCTGTTTTTGACGGAGCTAAAACTGCAACATTAGCTTAACTTAGCATAAAGTCTGTAGCTGTTTACACCTACTCATGTTCAAACTAATATAATATCCTAAAATGTGAATTGAAAGTAGAGCAGTCATAACTGCAGCTGCCTTTTCTCTCTGATTCGCCGCTGGATCTCCTCCTCCAGTGTGCTGATCCTACATATGCCCTCTGCTTCTTTTTGGAGCAACACCTTCTCCAGTTTGTCATGCTCACCATCTCTGCCACGCTGTTCTCCTTCTCCGTCAGCTCCGTCTGGTAGGTTTCTTCCAGGGCCTCGTATTTACTGTCTGCGGATGCTCTCATTTGATCAATCAAGCTGGAGATGAGACCTCCTTTTGATTCAATATTCTCTTCCAGCTCTTTAAATCTCGCCTGCCACGCTTCCTTTGATTCCCTTAATGTTGTGGCAGGTTCCTCCTCTGTGCCTCGGACCACCTCTCTCCAGTGATCCACAGTGGCAGAACTCTCCTGTATCTGAATGCTGAAACGTTCTTGAAGAGATGTGATTTCTCTCTCTGCTTCTCTTCTGCTTTCCAAGAGCTCCTCCTTCAGATGGTGGATGTTTGAATGAGCATCCGGCAGCTTCATCTTTAAGCTTGTCTTCTCTTTATTAAAGTCCTCCTTCTCCATCTTAGCCTGGGGCTGAAGGTCAAACAGTTCCTCAAAGGCTTCAGAGGTGCTGTCATCCTTCATCGTCAGCTTGGCATTTTCTTCCTTCAGGTGGTCGATGTGTGACTGAAGAACCGACAGCTCCGTCCTCAAGCTCTTCTTCTCTTTATTAAAGTCCTCCTCCATGTGATTTACCTTGGCCTCCATCTCTGTCTTGGCCTGGGTATGAAGGCCCATTAGTTCTTTGAGGGCTTCAGAGATGCTGTCATCCTTCATCGTCAGCTTGGCATTTTCTTCCTTCAGGTGGTCGATGTGTGACCGAGCATCCAACAGCTCCGTCCCTAAGCTACTAATTTCTTCCAGCCGTTGGCAGCTCAGATCCGACCATGTTGTCTTCTCTTTTTTAAAGTCCTCCTCCATCTCATTTATCTTGGCCTCCATTGCCTCCTTCTCCTCATTGGCCTGGGTCTGAAAGCCCATCAGCTCCTCCAAGGCTTCAGAGGTGCTGACTTGCTTCAGTGCCATCTTGGCAATTTCTTCCCTCAAGGCGACTTCCTCAAGGCTCTGCTTCTTGAGCTTCTCCTCAGCGTAGAGAAGAACTTGATCCAGAGGCTGCAGCAAGGATTTAGGAGACATGGCAAGATGTTCTCCATTGTTGTGACCCTGCACAACATCTGTATGTGCAGATGCAAACATCGGCGCATGCCACGAGCCAACAGAGGGCTGAGAGCTTTTCTGTTTGGGAAAATTAACAATATGATCAGCAATAAATTGACATCATTTAAGCCAAGAAACATATGCACAGACTTTTAACATAATATTATATAACATTCACTTATAATATGTTCAAGACCCTTTAACGAACACTTTATCTGGGATTCACTTCATTGTTCAGAACATGGTAGGAGAAAAACCAAAAGACCAAAAGAAAATATAATTCTATGTTGTGTCCATATTATCATTCAACCTCTTTGTTCACACCATGTTAATGCAGCCCAGCGTTGTCTGTACGTATTGGGGATATCAACACCATCAGATTATTCAAGAAATTATGACTTTTGTGTGTCTGTAAAACAGTCGTCCGTTTGGCCGCGTGTGTTAGTTTACAGCTAATTTCCATCTGCAGTCCTTAATAACATAAGTGTATTGATTTTCAGCTAAAAAGGTTACTGTAGGTTACGTTTTTTCAACAACAGCAGACAGCAGTGGTCGTATGAATTGTAGTTGAAATGTTCTTACCTGCAAGAGTCGCTCTCCGTGGAAGGATAGGAAAGATATTACAGAGTGATTGTGTCTGAATGGCGTTCTGTCGGCCATCTCGGTTTTGAGATATTTATCCGTGAAAGGGTCAATATTAGAAGAGAATAAATATTGTATTCAGTAATGGGTTCCCACTTTTCCAGAAATCGGAGATAACAACTATGAGAGCAGGAATTTCAATATTTGTTTCTGTAAATAAACTCAAATGCTGACACAATTCAGCTCTCCACACAGACAGCGAGTAGACGCTTAAGGCTGACTAAAAAACTACAAATCGTTCCTCTTGTGTTAGA
Organism: Pseudochaenichthys georgianus; assembly: GCF_902827115.2. Classification (NCBI taxonomy): domain Eukaryota; kingdom Metazoa; phylum Chordata; class Actinopteri; order Perciformes; family Channichthyidae; genus Pseudochaenichthys; species Pseudochaenichthys georgianus. Next base: position 37,248,034 of record NC_047516.1, read on the forward strand.
ATCTCACTTTGCACCTAATGTAATGTAATGCACCTTGTCTGTCAACAGATGTGAACAACTGTCTCCCAGTGTTCCTCTGCCTTCTGAGACCAAAGCCAGGCGCCCTCTGTGACACTCTATGTTCTAGAACAGGTTCTAGAATCCCTGTCACGGAATTATGCAAATGAGGGAATGCCTGTGTTCCGTTAAACACCAGACAGCTGATAGAGATCAAGAGTTCCAAATCACTGACTACGAACTCTGACATTCAAACAACTCAAAGCTAGCATTGCATTTATCGATTCATTCAAGTTCTGAATGCAACAAGGACATCAAGAAACTGTGATCCCTACTGTGTGAACTCTGATTCAACCATACGTCACTAATCCGATAGTGTCTTCACACTGTACCTTGGACATTTATATTGAATTGAAAATGCTATTTCTTGCACACTTGATGTGAATGATATTCTATGATTAAATGTTGAGCTGTAAATTGGCGCTTCATAGTGTATATGACAGATAGTCTACAGATATATATATATATCTTTCACTGTCAATATGCATATATTTTGAGTTACATTTTATGTTGTATTTTGAAAAGTGTATATTTACTGTTTATGTTTGTTTATTTTATACTCTTTTCATTTACACATTATGTGCAATACCTGTGTTGTTAGCCAAGAAGCAATTGTTCATCTGTATTCCCTGGACAGATGTTTTAAGTCACGCTAAAAACAAATTAAATGTAAAGGTCCCATGTGAAGCTTTTCCGGTGATTCCCCGTCCCCTTGTGTGTTATGAAGGTTGTTATGCATGTAGACGGTCTGCAGAGTCACAAACCCTCAAAGTGCACCCTGTAGGGAGTACAACTCTAACACAGAGAAGACCTGTCTGCTGCCCCAGAACGCCTCGTTGGACATTTCTCTTTGTCCATTGTTTTCTTACTGGGTACAGTGACGTGCCCATACTCAAATGGACCCATTGGTCCTAATTGACCAATCCGCGGACTTCCTCACACACTCAATCTTTTCTCAGCTGCAGCTCCGCCGATTTCTCCTCCCTTAGACGGCGGGATGCGGCGAGGCTGTGAGTCGGTGTGTGAGCACACACACAAACTCCCAGCCAGGCTGCGGGTGTGTGTGTGTTCGGGCTGGGTTTTGCTATGTCTCGCTGTCTCGCAGACGGCCACTGGGCTCATAGGGAGGAGGGGCAGGAGCTCCAACAAGCCGTTTAGGACAGAGTGAATACACAGACTATACAGAGATGCTGTGTGAGAAACCAATGTGAGTTTGGAAAAGTTCACAATATAAATCTATTTTAGTATACCTCAACAATGGAATTATGATCAGTAGAATTGGACATGACATGGGACCTTTAAAGTAACAAGTAAATACAATCAGTAAAAACATGCAACATACACTGTAAAAACAAACATACGTACATATTACATAGCAAGAAGACAGCAGCAAGTTAAGGCAGAGGCATTACAGGCAGCCAGGGTGTTGGAAAGTCATTTGTAACAAAGTATTTTTTACAGTGGTATTGTACTTATAGTTACCTGTTAATACTTCACCCACCACTGATAGTGCACACTGCATAATCACTCCAAGCATAGGAGGACATTACAATTAAAGACTACAGTTAAAACATATTTGTGTTTTTCTTAAACATAATAATAAATGAGCTGATGCTTTGGCACTGGCACCTTCAACACTGTGATTAAATATCATTGTTGGACATTACACAAACGCTCCATGAAACTGCACATCAGACTGAAGCAGCTGAGAAAAGCAATATTATGTATTCCATGTATGTATTATTCCAGTAAAATAGTAGATGTACTGTATCATCTTTATTATTCGTCTGTGTATTCTTGGCAATAAAAACATATTGTTAAATCAAAAGAAAGTCCCTCCTGATTGAAGTAATGTTGATCAGTATCTCCTGATGTGTCAGTAATATGCAGTTATTGTCAGGACCTCGACACAAACTGATGAACCCAAATGCACGACCCAGAGACAAAGTCTTGAATGTAAAACATTTTAATTTTAATTTCACAGATCAGGTAATCCCTCTCAACAGAGTAGGTTCTGGAAATAACAAAAGGCGCTCCAAAGAGGAAAAAAACTAGGCATAACAAAAAGAGAACCTATCATGCAAAATGCACTTTTATACGTCTTTTATACATGAATATGTGTCCCCGGTGTGTCAGGGAACTCACCAAGTGTCAGAAAACACAACCCTCTCTCTTTTCCTCCGTACCCAAATCTCTAAAAACGGGGCTGCAACGGATCTGATACAGACTGATCCAGATTTGAAATATCTCTGATGTCAGAAACGAGGAGCTCCGCCATATGGGCAACTCTCCACCTATCAGGAGAATGGATGTATAATAAGAACTGGATACAGCGTGGGAGGCGGGGCCTCGTTCATTCCTATGAGAGTTGCTCATTAGCGCATGATGATAAAATGGCCCAACTTTTGAGAGAGCGAAACGTCACAGATTACCCGGCATGCCTGAGAAGTACCCGTATGTGCGCTCATAGCGCATGCGCAACTTTAGCACCGCACGTTCATGACAGCATGGTAATGGATTGTTATTATGATGGATTTGATATTAACGAGGCGGCAGTTAGCAGCTAGCGGCTAGCTAGTAATTATGCTAATGTTACATCAATCGTTATGTACTTATATTACGCTGTAACAGGATCTAGTGATATCCAAGCAACAGAGCTTCATTTAGCATGAAAGAATGATTGCACTGTGTATATATATATATACTTAGAATAATAAGTAATATTAACTTTATTTAATACAACATTTACGGTACAAGATGTAATCATACAGCCCATGTAGTATGATAATGAATTACAGCAAACATGTGCAATATATCCATTATTACAGCTCCGTGGGATGGCAGTAAGACGATATGGGTGCGTTCTTATTGTGCATCCATGGGTAAAGATGAACGCAACTCACATTGGTTTCTCAAACAGCATCTCTGTAAACTACGTGGATTCACTGAATTTCACTCTCTGCCTTTAACGGATCGTTGTAACTCCAATAGCTCCAGCCCCCACCCTCCCTGTGAGCACAGTGTGCTCTGATTGGTCGGGACACGTAACATGAACGTGCCGGGCGGCGCGGTCCCGTGGGTTAGATGCGCGTTCATAATGCAGAGGGAAATAACTCTCAGAATAACGTTATTAGCACATTTTTACAACTTGAGGAACGAATGTTTTTAATAAGGGCTATACAAGTGTTAACACTGGGTAGTTTATTTCGTTTTAAAAAAATTATCCAACGATTTACAGACCACTCTTTCCCCATGTAAGTCAATGGAAAAAAGTGTTTCCGGGCCTGGCAACCAAACGGAAGTGTAGTACCGCCGTTCGGCCAGCACGAATATTTTCATCTGAGTCCGGCGCACTTCCTGGGGGCTTGATCAGGAGGAGACAGCCACGGCCATTGCCGTTCGAAAGCGCTGGAGACGCTGTAGTACATATGCCAGGCCTGTAGGTGGCGCTGTAGTCTGCCACAAAAGCAGCGAAGAAGACTTCCCGTGCATGGTTGCCATGGTTGCCCTTCTGTTTATTCTCCGCTGTGGCTCTTTTCTTTCTTTTCTTTTCTTTTCTGGCTCTATTTTCTTTGATAATCCTGAGGGCTTTCTTCCTGAGCCGCTGGGAGAAAAGATCCTCCATGGATGGCAGCTCCGTCCTGGTGATGTTCTGTGCAGTTTTCACCTTTGGAATTCTTTGGATTTATTTAAATATGTGTTTAGAATTATATTTGTTGACTGAAAAAGTCACATGTCATTCTGTTAGATTTAGACATTTCCTTTGGGTTCTAGAAACAAAACCTTTGTTGTTCTGAAATATTTTTTAGATAATGTACTTTAACAGTTTTTTTTTTTAAAGCAGTGTTAAATGATGCACAGCTACTTTGTACGTTTTCAGGTTTATCTCCATAGCAGTGCTTCATTTCTGCCTTAAGTGAACACGAAACACACAAACCTGAAAACTGCTATTTTACCACAGTTCACTTGTCATTAAAATGATTGGGAAATATGTGTTTTTCAGGGATTGGCACGTACTTTTTAGTATTTTTCCTTGTTGATGATCAACATCTGTGTCTATTCTGGTTTTAAATCAATATAACAAAGAGTCTCTTGTATAAATTAAAGCAAAGAGGTGTTCCACAGGAGAATAGGGCTCAGTGTCTTGCTAAAAAGAAAGGCTATGGGTTGTAGAGGCTATAATGTGTTTTGACTAAATGTTCTGCGTGTTAACTATCCAATCCAGTTAGACAACTATCGACACATTACGGAAGTACTGGTATCTCGGAAAATCTGTATAAATGTTTGTGTACACCTATAAGCATTAAATACTGTGTGCAGAGGAAATCAACTTGCCCTAATGACTCATATAGGTTTCAGATCAGGCAAACGTTTAGATCCTTGGATTTGGTTTAAATGTAATTTATAATTTATAAAAGAGTTTGACATTAAAAGGAATTCAAACATATGTTTTTTTGTTTTAGCTGACAGTTCTCCAGCTGGAGGTCTTCACAGATAAAGGTTTGAGACGCAATCGTAATCCCAGAGGATAGAGACACAATTTGGTACCCATTTACTGTAACCCAACTAATTATTTTGGCGGGGGGTCGGAAGGAATGTCTCCAGACTGGAGCAGTGTAAACCAGTAGGCCTCGGGGGGGAACATCCAAAGTAAACAGTTTCATCGAGAAAACAAACAACCTCAATCATATTTGAGTGAAGCCGGCAAATATTTAATCCATTCACTGTTTACTAACAAAATCCGCTTCAGTCAGGGCTCCAGATATTCTGTGATCATGTATTCTGCCTTGGTTTATTTTCTAATCCAATAACCAGGTTTATTTTAAGCAAGTGATAGCCCCATATTGTCTTGTCATCTTCAACATTCAGAATGTTTTAGGGTGAAAAGTGTGGCGAGTTTGGGGTGAAAGCAGTTCAGTTTTGGGACTTGGCTTCGGAACCAAAGGGTCCCCAGTAGGGCTGTGCATCTTCACTGGTCTCACGATTCCATTCGATTACGATTATCCTGTCAACGATCGATTCGGTTCGATATCCCGGTGCATTACGGTGCATCATGATGCATAACAATGTGTTGAATCCTCAATTTTCAATATTACTGTATGGATACTTTTTCATCAATGAATACAATCAGTCAGATAAATATGAACTGTTTTTATTCTATAGAAAGTGCATTACAAATCGATCAAACCACTTGTCTTCTGCTCTATAACATGGTACATCCTAAAAGTGCCAAACATCATTATGAGTGTGACAACAGGTAGCATTGAACTACCATGTCTCCATCCACACTGGAGACACACGTCTTCTCTCTGGCCTTCTAGCTAGAGTGGGGTCACGACTCCTGACTGTTCCATGTGTTGTTTTTATCTGTTGTGATGTATTGTCTTTTATTGTGATGTAATGTGTTTTTATGTGTTTAAATTACATGTACAGCACTTTGGCTCGACCAACATCGTTTTTAAATGTGCTCTACAAATACAATTTGATTTGATTTGATTTGTATCATATCAAAATGTTTATTAAATTGAAATGAAATAAATAGTATAGGCCTGGCCTACCTACAGTAAGTTGCCAAAGTGCTTTGTTTTGAACGTTCATCAGTATTATAATCAAAGAGAGAAATATGAACGTTACTTTTTACTGAAATGATCAAATAAAGTCAACATGTCAGTCTTTACTGAGCTGTGTGGGGTTTGTTCAACTTTTAAAAGATGTTTGAATGGTGATATACACAGTGATAGACTAACGTTAGTAAGGACTAACGTTTATAATAAATACATTTGTATTGATTTTAAGATATTTTCATAGTTCATACAATCATACGTATTGGGATCATTTGTATTGATGTGGACCGGAGGGAGAGGGTGACGAGCATAAGTTTCACTTTCCTTTTTTATTTCAATTCCAACTTTGGTCCTGAAGAATATGTTTCTCTGTTGTCCTCGTTCATAAAGCAAAGCAGCAGCATCAGAGCACGGTGCAGAGTCTCTAGATGAGTTTACAGGAGTCCCTCGTTCTTATTGAACATCCATGTTGTAGTCCGCTGTATAGAAAACTGTAGTTTCCATGGTTTCCCCACAGCAGCAGACGCACATTCATGATGTCCGCTGGCGCATCATAAACACGTTGGATAGTGAAAGTGCAGTCGGATTCTCTAAAGTACCTCAGTCTCTTCTCCTAAGTCCTTTTGAATTCTCCTATCCACTATCCCTTAACCCCGTGACGTTTCACTCAGAGGTCAAGGGATAGACGATAGGAGCTGATTTTTGGATTATCCGACCGCAACCTCAATACACAGAAGGGTAATCAAAGGACAAGACACAGCTGGGCAGGGGAGGCAGAAACACAATCAGACAATCAGACACAGGAGGAAAAACACAGGAAGGAAGACAAGACACAGGGAGAACAGAATTTCAAAATAAAACCATGACTAAAAGGACAAAAACTAAAATTGTGACAAGTACTCGTTAAGTGTAATCGCCCATTTTACCATCATTTAAATAACTCGAATATTATTATTAATGCATTAATGTGTTCAATACAGCTGGTAATGTTGGGGCTAATTTTAACACTTTTGCTGCTGGATGTCTTAACTTATAATAATATATCATAGTTAATGTATTATTTAGTAAGCTATTAACCTTAATCTGTAAAGTAACTCAAGCTTTCAAAATGCAGGATATTCTGCCACTGATTATATACATATCATTCTCATTACGTTCACTGTTCAGATTTAGATTCCACATATTACATGTTGTGGAGAATGACAACATGCTGGTCACTTGCCAATGATTTAACCGATGCTCTGCTACTGAAATGTGCAGTACAGGATCACAGGGGTATGTTTGATGTTTAACAGCTTTAGAGACAAGTGATACTGTAAATAGGACAAAATAAGCCATGCAGCCTGGACTTTGAATGTATCCATTAAATAAAAACATCTAAAACGTGCACCATGTTAACTCTGAAGATCCACCTAGAACATGGTTCTGATGGCAGCTTACACGGCAGAGGAGAGTCTTTACTGAGAATAGTAAGTGGCTGAAAGGGAGCGTGTAATCATACACATGTGTCGCAGCACTTCAGAGCTGCCTCATTATGGCTGCTTTATGACTGAAATAAAAAATGCAATTTGTTCTTGACGATGATTGCAACAACATTACCATCATGTGAAAGTTATGATTAGCTGCCTTCTTTATTCTCCCAACATATTGTATCAGGTGAAAGCAGCGCTGCGAATATTGTAAGTGCAAAACAAGAGATTTTATAAAAGTATACCTATGTGTTTTACCTGTAATACAAAGACTGTCGGAGCTAAACATTGATTTTAGTAATTAAACATTTAAATGTTAAAATATTTAGAGTAAACATTTTAGTTAATTGAAGTAATTCTTTATGCTTTTATTTTAAAGCTGGTTTTGAGCACCAGGTGATTATGTACATATGGGAGTCAGGTGGTGGGGGGGTCGGCGCACCAGAATGAGCAAATGTTTTTTACCAGGGAAAACACAGGAAAAGCCAGAGGTAAAACCATTGGTTTATTTATGCTGGATTATTGGAATTATAGAAAATAAAAGCATAAAGACAACGTTCTTGCTTGGAAATTGGCACTTTTTCCTGCGCGAGATTCACTTACTGGTGTCCAAGAGGCCGTTGTATTTTTTTTGTTAATTCTCTGTTTTACTTCTGCTCCGCCCTTACAGAGACAATGTAAGCTGACTGTAATGTGTTGTGTGCTGTGGAGGAAGGCTGTCTCCCTCCCTGCTGAACACCTGGCTGTGGAGGTGGAGGTCTGCTCTTGAGGAAATTTAGTGTGTGTGTGTGTGTGTGTGTGTGTGTGTGTGTGTGTGTGTGTGTGTGTGTGTGTGTGTGTGTGTGTGTGTGTGTGTGTGTGTGTGTGTGTGTGTGTGTGTGTGTGTGTGTGTGTGTGTGTGTGTGTGTGTGTGTGTGTGTGTGTGTGTGTGTGTGTGTGTGTGTGTGTACAGAACAATCTATACGGGACACGCACAACCTTCATGTCTTCTTATATTAGTGAAACACTTACAGTACATCCCCGGGTCTGCCTCAGACACCATGACCCCCACACAGTGTGTCTGTCTGCATTTACACTTCTTACACAACTCTCCACCCCTCCATTGTCCCCCTATTAGAGCTGTCTTTGGAAGGAACTGGCACAGACACCCCATGAATTGAAGACCCTCTGAAATGAGGAGGGACCGGAAAGCACCCCAGGAACAGGGCACGGGAC